>NC_048595.1:204741783-204904283 GCF_003668045.3 Cricetulus griseus | reverse complement strand
TGTATCCAGACTGATCACTATGTAGCAGAGGATGATCTTGAATTCATGATCCTCTCGTCTTCGCCATTAAGTGCTAAATTATGTCTGTCTCACCATAAAATACATAGTGACACAGTGACACCGTGTGCTCTTCAAGGAAGCTTCTCTGCCCACTACCGAAAGAGCCTCCAGGGAATGCTGTTTAGATCAGGTTTTGGTACTCCGACTTAATCCTTGGGGTCCTTACCATCCCTCAGCTTCTTAATGGCCTCGTCTACACGGGTGAAGAATGTAGCTGTTTCCTCTTCCAAATGGTCTCGAGCTGAGAATGGGACAGGGGACAGAGGGATGTTGGGGACAGGATCAGGTCAGGTGAAAGGGTGCTCCCATCCCTGCCTGGCCGTGCCTCACCAAGGTACCAGGGCGTGAATAAGATGCTATCCTCCAGGAAAAAGGAGTGTAGGAATTGTGAGAGTTCTGTGGGTGGCCCTGGGCTGCCCCAGAGCACCTGCAGGTCATAGTCCAGAAGGGCGGGCAGCTCTGGCCAGCATTGGAGGCAGCCCTTCCCGTCAGACACTGGCAGGAGGCAGATCAGCAAGATAGGAAGCATCTTCTGGAGTCTTACCCATGTATTCACAGCCCCATATGGAACACGTTGCCCTGGGAACAGCAGAACAAAGGTAAATTCCATGGACACAGCAAGGGTCCCCTGAGGTGAACCCAGGTTTAGGCATCACACTAGCAGAGGGAGACTGAAGAAAGTGACATCAACATCAACATATGAAAGAAGCCAGGTGGCAGCCAAAGGTCTAAGCTTCAGGGTTGGTGGGAGGAGGGAAGGACACTGAGATGTGTTGTCTATTTGGGTAAAAACTTAAGGAGTTATTAATGACATTGACATTCAGACATGTGGCCTAGTTTTGGGACAGTATATGAGTACTTGTCCAACAGGTCTTCAGATGAGGCAAAAGCCCACAGGGAGAGTCTCACTTGGCAAGGACCAGTGGACTTTGGGACAGTGCAGAGTCCTGCTGCAACTGGGCATCCTGCACCCTTTCTTCTCCCTTGTAATATTGATGATTCTCCTGGCGTCATTTTGCCAATCATGCATGGGAAAAATATGATTGTTCCTGGAAACCCCGTTTTTTCTCTAATATCTTCCCTTAAAGTTCTTTGGGAGTGGATGCTTCTCAGGTTTCTTGTCTGGGGATGCCAGCTGTCACTCTAGACCCTGGGAGCTGTTTTGATTCAGTGCTGACAAGATGGGAGGTAGATCACCCCCAGTTTTGTAAATAGTTTTGAATGGGATTGTTGTTTTTAAAAATGTGTGCCTATGTCAGTCATCTCTTTAGTTTTGTAAAGATAGGATGTACCTGGCTCAATATTTGACCAAGCCAGCAAAATGACAAGTGTTGCTTTGGTTTAAAGATGTATTGATGTCAAAGTTGGGAAAAAAACACATTTGACATATTTGTTCTTGCCGGAGGATAACATTGGAGGATGGGAAAAACTTGTTTGTTAGAATGGAAGAACATGCTTGTTTTTCATGTGTAAATAAAGACTGCTTGAGCTTCTGGGCCAGTCACTTGTGTGAAACTCATCTGGTCGTGGGACACTTCATTTCTTTGAGCCAATGCCCCCTCTCCACCTCAGGACTCGAACCCAGGCTGTGGCAGGACTACAGCAAGCAACAGTTGTTAGAACTTAGTGGTTCGTAACAACATTTATTTGTTATTGTTTGTTAGTGTCTAAAAGTTTAGGACTGGATGAGCTGGGCTCTCTGCTCAATGGATCTCACTAGGTTAAATTTACCATGCCATCTGGAAGGCCTGAGATTATGTCAGATAACCAACTTTTGACTCCACTATCATGGCTTCCATCCATGATGATTAGATTTATTACTTTGGGTCTTTGTGCATGGCAGCAGAAGCATGGCAGAGTACATGTCATGGTGGAGGAGTAAGCTCCTCACTTCATGGTGGCCAGGAAGAAAAGAGAAAGCAAAAGGGGAAAGAGACTAGAGTTCATCATCCTCTTTAGTGGAAATTCACGGTAGCTCAACTTTCTCCCACTGGGCCTTATTTCTCAAAGGTCCTGCCACCTTCCCAGACTGTCTCCTGAAGAAGGGCTAAGGCTTTAACACTGGGCCCTTGTGAGATATTTTCCCAACTGTGGCAGTAGTTGAAGGGGTCGTGGCTGTTGGACTGGAGAGAGGGGTGCTTTCAGCATGTAGAGATACTTCAGTTCCCTGCCCTGGCTCCCTCCATAGCCTTTTATATTCCTTGAACTTTATACCTTCAGGAAGGGATATGTTTCTTTAAAAAGGCCTGCATAAGACAATCTCTGCTTTGGTTAACTCAAAGCTATACTGATTTTAGGTCTCAGTCATGTCTATAGACTCCCTTATCTTAATCCCATGCAAAATCCATCACACAGTGTGACCCTCACACCTGAGTGTTCGCTGATGGTCCTATCTGGATGGGGTGCTTTCAGATTCTTGTTCAAAGAATTCAAATTCTTTGAAAAAAACAATGCAAATTAACAAAGGGTTTTATAAGTAAAGGAAAGGAGTGGAGATGATATACAGCAAGGGAGCTGTAGGCCCTCAGTGAGGTTTGTGCAATAGCCTGGGTTATTTAACCAAGTTTTTCCTTAAAACATACCATTAATTACCTTTATTAGCTAAACTGGAAATGATATCTATTTTTCTCAAAGAATAAACTTTAGTTCCTTTATGGCTCCTGGAGGATGAGGAGTGATTGCTTGGGCAATAGGTTGTTTTGCTCTGATAAACTCATTCACAGGTTTTGGTTCTACATTTACTATGTATGACCTTTCCCATAATGCCTTTGAGTTTAATCACATTCATGTCCAATCATGTATAGGCATAGGATGTAAAGAAGGGATTATACCTAAAAGTTCATTCTGGGGACACAAGTCATTTTACTGCATGCTTATCTAAAGCTAGTGCAGGCTGGATCAGCTCACTGCCTCTAGCTCTGGATTTTGTTTCAGGACGTGTTTGAGCACAGAAAGGGAGTTGCTGGAAAGATGTTGGGACAGAGTGAACTGGTTGCCTTATTTGGAAAGGATTTTGCATATAACTAAGTGTAAGTGGAGGCCCTGGGTTGCTAAGGCATCCCATAAAACTTCAAGAGGATTTTTCAGCATTTGTATCTGAGGGGTTGGAAACCTTGAAACCATCCCAGAATTCTGTTAATCATACTTTGGACTCCCAAACCCCTGCTCTCTGAGCATTTGACAATGTCAGCAGCTCCTCCACCACTGTGTTAGGAAGGCTCCTCCCACAGCCTTTTAGCAGGAAACTGAGCTTGTTGCAGGCCTAGCTGCGATGTATTCCTGACTATAGCAGCACAGTGTTAGTGCAGTTTCCATGACTCGAAGAAATCCTCCACAAGCATCCCCCACTTTAGAGGAGGGGACAGGAGAGCCCAAGAGAGGATGGATATGTTTAAAGTACATGATACATGTGCATATAAATGTCTTAACAAAACCCATTGTACAAGGACCATGAACTAATGAAAAGAAAGAATCCCCCACTTTAGACACTAGCTTCAAGCTTTACAATTTGCCCAGCCACTTTCTCTTCTCACAAGTCACTAAACAATGTGTAGTTCCTATTCTGCCCTTAGATATGATTCACTAGAATAGCTTGCAGATCTCCAGCAAGCATCCTGTCATTCTGTTTCTATGGTGAAGGATAGGGATCAGGACCAGTCAAGTGGAGCCACACATGACAGGGACAAAGTTTTGGAGGGTACCAAACCCCATGTCCTGAGGGTGCATTTCTCTGGTGTGTTAATGTAGATCACCATCCAGGAAGCTTGCTGGAATCTTGGTGTTCAGTTTTCCCAGAGGCTTCATTGTGTTGGTATGACTGACTGCTAAGATAACCAAGACCCAGAGACTAGAGAGTCCAGGGACCTAGGATAAAGCAAAATAACATTGGTCTAAAGTAGTGCTAAAATGACTCCTAATGATATTCTACTATACTCAGATTAGTGCCTTCTTCAGCTAGCATTGGAGAAGCCTCATCCTATAGCAGATGGGGGCAAATACGAGACCCACAAGCAGATGTTATGCAGAGAATGAAAACAAACATTGGCACACAGCTCTAAATGGGATGTCTCCACCAAATCCTTTTCCTTAGAGTTCAGGGGATCCCTCAGAAGAGGAGATGGAAACAATGTAAGAGACAGAGGGGATGGAGGACACCAGGAGAGCAAGCCCCCCTCCAGCAACATGAAAAGCTCACATAAACTCACAGAGGCTGAAGCAGCATGCACAGGGCCTGCCTAGGTTTGCACCAGGACCAGTTCACTGTTTTTATGGGATTCCTGGGTGTAGGACATGCCTGGTGGCACACGTCTTTAATCCCAGCACTTGGGAGGTAGAGGCAGGTGGATCTCTGTGAGTTCGAGACCAGCCTGGTCTATAAGAGCTAGTTCCAGGACAGCCTCCAAAGCCACAGAGAAACCTTGTCTTGAAGCCCCCCCAACAAAAACCCCCAAACAAAAAACAACAAAACAAAAACAAAAACAAAACAAGTGGGTCTTTGACTCTTGTGCTTTCTCCTGGGCTCTTTTCCTTCTTCTGTTTGTCTGTCTTGTCCAACTTTTGTTTGATCTTATTGTATTTTATTATTTTCTCTGTCTCTTTTATTGTTTTATTTGTTGAGACAGGGTGGCCTTAAACTCACAGAGATATGCTTCTGCCTCTCGAGTGCTGGGATTAAAGGTGTGTGTCACCATACCCAGCTTCATTGTTAAGTTTTTAGAAGCCTGTTGTTTTCAGTTGAGAGACAGAAAAGGAGCAGATTCAGATGGGAGGGGAGGTGGCGAGTGGGGGAGTAGAAGGAGCAGAGACTGTAATCAGGATATATTATGAAAGAAAAGAATTTATTTTCAATGAAAAGGAAAATGCTAATAAAAAAGCAAGTATTCCAGCTGGCTGGGACTTACACTGAAGTATTCAGGACCTGAGTGTAGTCCTGAGCAATGAGAGCAAGGAACAACTATATCCTGCTAACTCGCTGTGCAGCTGCAGGGAGAGGTTTGCACAAGCAAACAGTATAACAGAAACTAAGTTAGCTAAGGCATCTTGACCTTGATTTCCTACAACAGAGTTGTGTAATTTTCCATGGAGATCAAATTCTAGTTAAACTTGAAATGGCCTCAGCAAGAATATAAGATGGAAGAACCTCTGCATTGTCTTGTCCTGTCACACACCTCTTTCAGTCTCCAATTTTAATGTTCCCAGAAAGCGTGGCCCTAGTGAAGTCAGCTAGCATAAATTTAAGGCAATGTCTGGTTGAAGTGCACCAAAGCTACATCTCTGGGCAAATCCTCTGTGTGGCCTGAGACATAAATCCAGCCTCAGACTCTCCTGTTGATTCAGCAAAGCTCATGAAGAGCCATGAACAATACAGCTATGACAGCCAGGACAGGTAACACTTCACAAGCTCCTACGGTTCAACATCCAAGGAAGGTGGTCAGAGTAGTGGAAGACAGCTTGTCCCAAGAACCTTAATTTATTCCTCCATTCACATACATGTGTTCTATGAATACTCATTGAGGTGTGTCTTCTCTGTGTCAGCTGGGTTCTGTATACTGATCACTGCTTGTGTCCACCTGGATTGCATGTACATGTGTGTGGAAGCTAGAGACAAATGTCAGATAGGCTAAAATAATTCAGGTCCACTTAAACTAGCCCTACAGAAAATACCAGAAGACTGAAAAGAGGAATAAGCTTAGCCAAGAGACCCTCAAAAGAAAACAAGTAAAGCTATACTTACTGAAACACAAACTATGATTAAGAATACAAACAGCAAAAATTTTCAACACATACCTTTCAATAATAACTTTAGATATTAATGACCTGAGCTCCTCAAACACAAGACTCAGTAGCCTGCATCTTTCTGTTGCCTACAAGAAACATATCGTAGCTTTAAAGGTAGGCACCACCTTGAACTGAAAGGATAGAAAAAAGTGCTCCAGTCAAGTGGGACAAGAAAGTAGGCAGGTGTTGCTATCCTAATATTTGACAAAGTAGACGTCAAACTAAAACTAATAACAAGAGACAAAGAGGGACACTTCCTTCTAATCAAAGGAACAATTAATCAGGAAGACATTATGACCCTAGTATATATGCAACAAGCTCTGGTGCACTCAATTTTATAAAAAATATTCTACTGAATTAAAGTCACACTTTAACATCAACCCATTAATAGCTTGTGATTCCAATACCACACATTATCCAATAAGCAGGTCATCTGACAAAAAAGAGAAACATCAGCGTTAAATGACATATACATAAAATAGGTATCTACAAAATATTTCACCCAAACCCCAAAGAATATACCTTCTACTCAGCAGCCCTTGGGAGCTTCTCTAAAACAGAAGACCTACTGGGGAACAAAATCTTAAGAATTTCAGAAAGAATGATACAATATCACGTATGCTATCTGACTACAAGAAAAATAAAACAACTTAAAATCAACAGCAAATGAATCCACACTAATTGTACAAATTCAAGGGTATTAAATAACACATTACTGAATAATAAATGAGTCAAAAGAGAGAGCAAGAAAGAAAAATGTAAAACCCTGCAGGTGAATGAAAATGAACCACAGGACATCACCACCCTTGGGGCATATTAAACAGCTCTAAGAAGGAAATTTATAGCTCCTCGCCCTTACTTTAAAAAGTCAGGAAGAGCGCAAATGAAAGCTACTTAAGAATTTGGAAAAACAAGAACAAACCAAACCCAAGTCTGGTAGATGAGAAGAAATAATGATTATGAGAGCAGAAATCAATGAAATAAAAAAAATACAAAAAAATCAACCAGTTTTTTGAAAAAAAAAAAAAACAACTAATAGACCTTTGGCTTAACTAATCAAAAGAAAGAAAGGACCAGAATTAACAGAATTAGAAATGAACAGGAAGACATTACAACAGAGACCTCCTCCCAAATAAGAATATTTTAAGGGTATACTTTAAAAATCTATACTTCATTAAGTTGGAAGATCTAAAAGATTTTCTGAAGGGAAAAGTGGATGGGGAGAGATGAGGAGGGGAACTTGGCGGAGTGGAGGGAGGGGAAACTGTGGTCAGGATGTATTGCATGAGAGAAGATTAAAAAAAAGGGTAAGGTATCAATGGTATTGCCAATGTAGAGCTTAAAAACAAGGGAGAAGCTGAATTGTCAAATTAGTAATTGCAATTCATCAAAACATACTCACTAACAATCCACAGAAACAGCTGACCTGAACAACGGGGAGCTCTTGATCCTCAGACTGATAGCTGGGAAACCAGTGCAGGACTGATCCAGACCCCAGGAATGTGGGAGTCAGTGAGGAGACCTTGGAAATCTATGGGGCCTCCTGTAGTAGATCAGTACTTATCCCTAGCATAGGTGAGGACTTTGGGAGCCCATTCCACATAGAGGGACACTCCCTCAACCTAGACACACAGGAGGGGGCCTAGGCCCTATCCCAAAGGATAGGTCAGACTCTGAAGACCCCCCTATGGAAGGCCTCACCCTTCCTGGGGAGCAGAAAAGGTATGTGATTGAAAAGGTATGTGATAGGTAGGGTGTTAGTTAGGGAGGGATGGTAGGGGAGGAAGGAAGGGAGTGGGAACTGGGATTGACATGTAAAACAATCTTGTTTCTAATTCAAATAAAAAAATGAAAAAAAATTCACTAACAGAGAAGTAAAAGGTGCCTGGGATTTTGTAATAAATACTTTAACGATAGAAGAAAGATTCTTGAAGGAAAAACAAACAAACCCACCAACCCCATAATTTCTTAGTATATTTATTAATAATCTGATAAATACTGGTGACAGTCTGAGACTTTACTCCATGCTTTGTGTTCATGAAATGCTGGACTCATGTAAAAGACTCCTATTCTCCAGGTGTAAACCCATGGAGGAGAACTAATCTAGACAGGGCATTGAAGGGCTGTACCAAAGGGATGATGCTTCCTGCAGTGAAGGAAAGAGTAGTGGTTAGCGTTCTGAGAACAAGAGGAAGTCCAGCAACAGGGACAAAGGACATGGCATCATCTCAAATACACCCCAAAGAATGGGTTTAATTGTGGTGTCCTGAGAGCTGCTTCCTTAGGGTCGTTACTGCCCAAGCCTTGTGTAGAGCGAGTGCCTTTATTGGATCTGGAAGGCAAGAGTATTTACCAGTACACAGGCCTGGCAGGAGTATTTATTCCTGTCCTTTTGTTCCTTCCTCCCACAACAACAGATTTTGCTCTGATTAACTCATTTATACTTTCATCTTGCCTGGATTTGAAAGTAAAGGCAAATGTGATTTCTTTCACTTCTTACCTTGTTATGCCAAGTTCATGAGACCCCCCAAAAGACCACCAAGGAGCCTACTCACTGATGCAAACGCATAAGGTTTAATGTTAAGTTACAAGCCTCGGCAGGGACCTTGTCCAGCAAACTTGCACAGCAGCTGCAGGAAAAGGGTACCTGACCTCAATTGCAAGGGGTTTATAAAGGAAAAATTGGAAGCAGGGTAGTACGTGTCTTGGCTGTTCAGGATTGGGTAAGAGTAGGTGACCTTTGGATTCATTGAGCCTAAGGGAATATCAAAATTGTTACTAACAGTTGCCCACAAGAAGATGTTATTTACCAAAATTAGTCATTGACTGACCACCTGGATGGGTCACTTTGTCTGGGGTGGGCACAGTTTGGGTGTTCCTTGGAACTGTTTATGGTTCCTTGACTGAAACTGAATCAGCCTTGTGCCACCAACAGAATTTCCCAGGGTGGCTTTTTCTGAGAATGGAGTTAACTCTGTCCTTGCCAATTTACCTTGCACTTACAACGCGATGGAAAATTAATAATGACAACTAGCAAAAAAAAAAAAAAAAAAACACAACAACAATAACAAAAAAAAAACCAAACTAAAAGTAGGGCTGTGTGGCACTCGCCTTTAATTCCAGTACTTGGCAGATCTCTGTGAGTGCTAGGCCTGCCTAGTCTACAAAGCTACACAGAGAAACCCTGACTGAAACAAAACAAAACAAGACAAAGCAACAACAACAAAAAACCAAAAAACCAAAACTAAAAACAAAAAACAACCCAACAACAACTACAACAAAAAACCCACCAAAAACTAAAAGTATACAGGATGCTCAAGTTAGCCTGTGGTGATATATTGTTATGATCTAATAAAGCCACTGGAAATCAGAACGCAAAGCCAGCCACACTAGTTAGCAATAGACGCTGGGCAGTGATGGCACATGCCTTTAATCCCAGGACTCAGAGACAGAGGCAGATGGATCTCTGTGAGTCCAAGGCCACCCAGGCTACACGAGAGTGAATCAGTCTAAAAGAGTAACAGAGCTCACACCTTTAATACCAGCACTAGAGAGATACATAAGGAAGAAGCAAAGGGTCTCATGTGAGATTCAGTTTCCAGTCACGGGGAAGATAGGGTCTCCATTTCAGTCTTGGGAGAGATAAGAGCTTCTGGCTGGCTGCTTTGCATCTCTGATCTTCAGCTTGAACCCCATATCTGTCTCTGGGTTTTTGTTAATCATGCTACATTAGCCCATTTACCATTTGTGGAGCTCAACCGAGGTTATATCCCTAGAGTAGCTCAACCAGCAAAGCAGATTTCCAACCACAGTGAGGCTGGATGCACAGCACGTCTTATACATGTTCCTGATGCATAGTCTTAGCTTTGTGTGCTGGTTATAAAACCAATCCTATTACTTCATATAACCCTTCATCTGTCTTTTATGGGAGCTTCCTGTGGATGCTCATATAGAAGCATTAATTAATTCAATGAAGGAACTTTATTGCTATCCAGATGAGTTATTATGAAAGCAGAAACATGGGCTGTAATTGAAGAAGAGTGGCCTATACAAGTGCCGCCTGACTTGGCAAAGGGAAAATAGCATCTGAGGACAAACATTAGCAGAGTTTAACATGGCTTTGAGGTAAATTTTGTCACATTTCAATAGTCTGCACAGGCTTCACCTCAAGAAGATTCACTACAAGAGACTGTGGTACTACAGAGTTGCAGGGATGCTGACTCATCTCACTTCTGAAAGCACAAGGGGGTCACTGCTCTGTGTGTTGTCAGGATTTTATTTTATTTTAAAGATTTTATTTAATTATTATGTATACAATGTTTTTCTTTTATGTATATCTGCACACCAAAAGAGGGCACCAGATCTCATAATGGATGGTTGTGAGCCACCATGTGGTTGCTGGGAATTGAACCCAGGACCTCTGGAAGAGCAGTCGGTGCTCTTAACCTCTGAGCCATCTCTCCAGCTCCTGTTGTCAGGATTTTAAAGGAAAAGAATGAAATCTCCCTTTTTCAGACATGATACTAATGGGTGAATTGAAGGAATTAGAGGAATTGGATTGTTTTTGGCTTTTGACTTCTATAGTTTCTTCATTTTCCAGGACTAAAACCAGCTTTCTTGTTAAAAAAAGGAATATTCTAAGGGAATATTTTAGATTCTATACTCCATTAAGTTGGAAAATTTAAAAGAAATGTACTTACTTCTAGATTCATTGAGACCACTAAATTAAACCTAGGAGAGATCAACAACCTAAACAAAGCCATAGCAAATACAATGATACCTTGTACACTGAAGTAGTATTTAAAAAAGCCTTCAACCCTCTCCCCTGCAAAAAAAAAAAAAAAAAAAAAAGAAAAAGAAAGAAAGAAAGAAAGAAAGAAAGAAAGAAAGGAAAGCCTGGCCCAGATGGATTCACAAAATAATTCTACCAAATGTTAAAGAAGATCTATAGCCAATACTTCTTAAGTTATGAAAATAATTTAAACAGAAGGTTTAGTTTTCAGTCACAATGTAGAAGTGTAAACCTTTTTCTTTCCAACCTACTTTTGGTGTTTTATCATAGCAAAAGAAACACTAAGACCAAGTGTAAATCAGTAGCTCTAATAAATCATATAAGTGGACTTAAAGACAAAAATCACATGATCATTTCAATTGGTGCAGAAAAAACCTTTGACAAAATCCAACAGTCCTTCTTGATCAAAGTCCTAGTGAAGGAAAGACTAGAGAACATACCTCAGCATAATGAAGGCTATATACAACAAACTCACAGCCAATTCTATCTTAAATAGTGAAGAACTTGAAGTAATCCCAATTAAAACTATGAACAAGACAGGGCTGTTCACTATCCCTACTCCTTTTCACTATAATGATTGAAGTGTTAATTAGACTAGTAAGACACTAGAAGGAAATGAAAAGGGTACAAACAGGAAAAGAAGCCAAATAATCCCTATTTGTAAATATGGTATCATACATCAGCGATCTGAAACATCCCATAGGAAGCCTCTGGAAATGACCAACATTTTCAGCAAAGTGTAAGGATACAAAATCAGTAGTCTTCCTATATTCCAATGGATTCAAGCATGCTAAGAAAGAGATCACGGAACCACTCGTATTCACAATAGCCTAAATAACTTAATATCTAGAAATAAACCCAACCAAGGAGGTGTGATAGGGAATGTCCTTCTGTATATGTTTATCTTATTGGTTGTTGAGTAAAGCACTGTTGGCCAATAGGGGAGCAAGATAGGTGGAACTAGGAGTTGAGGAGAATTCTGGGAAATGTAGTAAAGAAGTGTTGTGATCCAGGCAGGAAGTGACATAGCAGGCAGACTCAGAATATAAGCAGGAAATCGGTCTCTTGCTCTTCCTCCTGCTCTCTGCTCTACAGAGTCACCATGTGATCCCTGGAGAGGATGCCAGTGGAAGGCATCCTGGATAAGATAAGTCTTATAAAATATGTAGATTTATGATAATTAAGACTGAGCTAGCATATAAGAAATCCTAGCCAATTGGCCAAGCAGCATTTGTAAGCTAATATAAGACTCTGTGTGTTATTCTGGGCGCCCATGTGGTGGCGGGGTCAAGCAGATGGAGTAAAGATTTATTTTTACAGAGGTGAAGGACCGATGCAGTGAAGGTTTTAAATCTCTGAAGAAAAAGACTGAAAAAGACACTAGAACATCTGTGCACATGAATTGGTAGAATTAGTGTTGTGAAAAATGACCTCTTACCAAAAGTCATTTCAGATTAAACACAATCCCAAACAAAATCACCACAGCATTTCCTACAAATATATAGGACAGATTTTAAAATTTATAGAATACCACAGAAGACCAAGATTAGCCAAAGTAATCCTGGGAGGGCAATTTTGGAAGGATTACAGTTCAAGATATACTACTGAGCTACAGTAATAAAATCAGCATGATACTGGCACAAAACAGATATGTAAAACAATGAAACAAAATAGAAGATACAAACGAGTGCACATAACTGTTGATACCTGGCATTTGACAAAGGTACCAAAACATACGCTGCAGAAAAGAGCATAAATGGTGCTGAGGAACCTGGATGTCCATATGATGAAGAGTGAAATTAGGTCCATATTTACCACCCTAAACAAAAATAAACTCAAATTGGATCAAAGACCTTAAGGTGAAGCATAAGACACTAAAACTTCTATAACAACAGACAAGCAGTATGTTGGTTTTCTTATCAGAACCTTTTCCTATCTCAATAGCCTGAAGTGTTATCATTCAAGTAAACTTTCCTGTCTAGGTGATCTCAGCCCATCTAAGGTTTTGGGGTCATTAGCCCTTCTTTGCTCTCCTTGTAATTCCACGCATGAGAAACCTCCTCTCAAGTAGTTGGTCAGGGGAGTAACCTTCATGCTGGGGAAATGGGCAGACAGGTAGACTGTAGGATCGCTCTGGCCAACTGGCCAAGACAAATTGGTGAGCTTCTGTTTCAGTGAGAAACCTTGTCCCACAAATTAAGATTGTGTGCAACCAAGGAAGAAACTCAATAGCAACCTTTGGCTGTCAAATGCATGCACAGACATATGCATTTGCATGCATGTGTAAACACGAACACGTGGACACATACAAACATATCACACAGTAGACACACACACACACACACACACACACACACACACACACACACACACACACACACACGTAACTAAGACAAAATAAAAGTGCCTAGGCACTAGAAACTGGAAGGCCTTGAGGTGCCTGGATCTCAGAATCATACCAGGGTGGTCTGCAGTCTGATCTTTTATTCCAAATGACTCAATTGAAAATAGGTCCCCTCACCTGCACCCCGAGGCTATTGACTCCTTTCTGTACCATCCTCGCTCTACACATGTCATTTCAGTGCCGGTTCTTATATGAGTGCTTACATATCACTATCCAGTCCTTTGCCTATTGATTCTGATTATCAGCTCTCACAAGTGACAATTTGCAGAGAGCTGTTCCCTCCCCTTTTTTCTTCTCAGCCCGGACGAGAAGACCGTGCAAAGGCAGGGACCAGACATTAGAGGGCACCCTCTGCTCGTTCATCCAGACCAGCATGTCCTGAATCTCTTGCACAGTGATATGACAAGGAAATTTCTTTGCTTAACAGCCCTTCAGTGCACTGTAAAAGGACAGCAGTATGAACACTATCTGGGGTGCCACTTGCAGCCCCTTGAGCAATTTAAAAACCCTATAGAGGACATACCTGCTTAGACTAACACATCAGCACCCAGGATGTGCTGCATGGAGGTTATGTATATTACACAAATGTGTTTAGGCTATGGGTTAAATCTCCTGCACTTTCCAGTCACGAGCCTGTGGTCATTTTTCTTGTCTTGTTACTTCACTATAAGGGGAGTTAATAAATGTTCCTAGCTCATGTTTATTATGTGCACAAGCAGTTAGCATTAGTTAAGTTGCTTAGAACAGTGCTGGCAAGCAAACTGAGTTCTGCATATTAAACATCTGCTCAAACCTTCTGCATAGTAAGCCATTACTTCCAGTGGTGTTGGCTGTTTCTCATAGGCAATCATATCTGTAGCGCAGTGGTTTTGTTATCTATCTGCTTTTATACACCCATAATCTCTGTTTTTGCTTCATTTTGCTTTGTGTTTAGCAGTTTTTTCCCCTCTCTTGTCCTGTACTATTCACTCTTTCATGCTGATCTTCAAAGCAATGGTGGAACATTTCTCTCCGCTCCTTGAGATAAGCTTTCTTCTAGGTTACATTCGTTATCCTGCTGTGCTATGTTTGTTTTCCTCATTGTGGAAGTGTGTGTCAAATATGCACATCTGCTATTTGTCTAATTGAACCTTTTCATCTTGGCTCTGGCTCAAGCATACACTACCTGTTTTGCTCAACAGTCAAGTGACTTTTCCCAGTCACTTTCTTCTGTGGGTTCTCAGTTCTTTGCAGCCCTAGGGCATGGTGGAGGGATAGAAGAAGTACGGCAGTGTTTTTGTTCTTTTTAAAAGCAAGCTATTATCGGGTAGTTCCACCATGAATACACTATGTTTAAATCTGTTTACCTCCAGAGCCTCCTGTACAATCCACTCTCCCACTACAGTGCTTTTTGAGGGCTCACACACAGATGCTAGGGCCAAGGCATGCTCAAGGGTCTCCCTGTGTCATGAGGGACCTCAGATCTTAACTCACTGCTCAACAGGCAACAAACACATTATCCTTGGTTTGCCCCACTATAGATTCAGATGCTGGGAAGAGTCCTCAGGATGTTGCACACTTCCCACTGGTCTCTACTGTGCCATGCTAGATGGCTTTCCGTTTGGGGGACAAGGGAGCACTAACCTGTGTCTCGCTTCTCTAGCTATTGCTGCAAAAAGTATTATTATGTGAGAATGAGGCTTTAATCTATCATTTACACTTTTATTTGCCTTTTTATTTTTAAATGGTGAGTTAGTGTTAAATTTTTATATAGTTGGCCCTTCATATCTGAGGGTTCTGCACCATGACTTAAATACCCTCAGATTGAAAATAGTAGGTACTCAGGGGCTAGGAAGAAGGCTCAGTGGGTAAGAGTGCTTGCTGTGAAATCATGAGAACCTGAGATCAAATCTCCAGCATGGAGAGTTGGGAATGGTTGTGTGTGCTGGTGACCTTATCAGAAATGGAGGCAGGCAGGAGAAAGTGGATCCCAACAGCTCACTGGCAATTCAGACCAGCCTAAATGGAGAGGTTCCTGTTCAGTGAGAGTTTGTCTCAAGACAATAAGGGAGAAAATGATAGGGGAAGACTCTTGACTATCTTTGTCTGGCTCTTTAGGCATGTACCCACATAGCATGTGCTATGTACCACGTGCACATATACACCCCCCAGACCCACATAGACACACACACAGACACAGATACCCATACACACACAGAGAGAGACACAAAGACACACATTCAGATGCACACAAGACACAGAGATACATACACAACACACAAAGACATATACAATACTCTCACACACACACACACACATACACACAAAGACACAGACAAACACACACAGATACATTACATACACACACACACACACACACACACATACAAAGACACAGACACACAGATACATTACACACACACACACACAGTAGGTACTCATGCAAACAACCCTAACTAAGCTCAGTGGTTCACAACAAGACAAGAAAGTAGAATGGAGATGTGATGGGAAGAAAGGGTCGGTAGAAGTGGGGGGAATGAGAGCAGTAGAGAGGGGGCATGAAAATGACCAATTTTCATGTATGAAACTGTTAAAGAAAAAAACAAAAGACAAAACCCAACAGATTCCTGCCAAATACAAAGAAAATTGCAGATTGAAAAGTCATGAATATGCAGATATCCCTGTCATTATCCCTTAAATAATACACATAACTGTGACTTACGAAGTGTATCATGAGTAAGCCAGCAAGTGAAGTAAACATATGAGAGGCTCTTCCCAGCTTCCCAGCATAGTGTATTTTTTCTTTAAACAATAGGCAGATTCTGGGGTCCTGGAACCCCTTTTTAGAACCCAGACCTGGGAGGTACTGTTGTGATGAGGACTGGCAGGCTATATCTCCCATGGCTTTCCTCCTGCCAGTTTCCTCCAATGCAAAATCCTCTTCTCCTTCCTCACTACCTGGGAGACAACCTCTGTTGTGATCACATATTAATTAACCTCACTTCCTTGAGATGCAGGGATCCTCCCTCCCCTCCCTTGGAAACCTTTAAAAATAGTCACCTCACTTTGTTTACTAGGACTGAAGCCCTTGCTTTAGAGCCCTCACAGTACTGCTGACAGAGTTAATAAAGCTCTTGCCTGCAGGATGATCCATCCACCCCCCCAGTCTGTCCTTAGCTTTCTCTCTCTAAAGTATGACACCCATCCCCTGTAGACATCACTGGACAGCTTTACTGTGAGGTTGTGTGACTTGATGGATTAGTGTGTGCAGAGCTTCCAGCAGTTTCTGTGATGCTAGGTGTGTTGGTTTGAAAGAAAATGGCCCCTAATAGGAGTGGCATGATTAGGAGGTGTGACTTTGTTGGAGTACGTGTGACCTTGTCGGAGGAAGTGTGTCACTGTGGGGGTGGGCTTTGAGGTCTCCTTTGCTCAAGCTACACTCAATGTGGTAGACAGTTCACTTCCTGTTGCCTGAGAATATAGGACTCTCAGCTCCTTCTGTAGCACCATGTCTGCCTGCATGCCACCATATTTTCCACCACGACAATAATGGACTAAGTCTTGAAAATGTAAGCCACCCAATTAAATGTTTTCTTTATAAGAGTTGCCGTGGTCATGATGTCTCTTCACAGCAATAGAAACCCTAATGAAGACACCAGGACTCAGGCTGAGAAACTCTGAGATGTATTTGATAGCAGCATATTGAACTGGACACTCTCACTGTCTTCTGGTTAATCTTTTCTTTTTGTCAATACCTCCCCAGTAACATATGCCACTAAATATCAACTCTATGTAGCAAGCCAGAAAAGTGCCTCTGAAGCTTGAATAAGGGCTTTAAAATGTAGCTCCTACATTATCCCCATTTCTTCTCTCTTGAATGAATCACAAACAACTACCCTGAACTGAATTGATTCCAAATCACTCCCAGGTTTGCAGGAAAAAATAAATTCCCTCAACTGTTTCACAGGCTTGAGGACAGGAAGGGTCAGGTTGGCTGATTATAATAATATTTGGATAGTGTGTCTTGAAGTCCATAAATTTAAATGCCAATAAATTAATATATCATTTAGGCAGCCTCCTAGCTACAGCCTAAATCATCTGCACAGGGAAGACCATGTAAAATAGGCCAAGCTCTCAAAGCTCAAGCATTTCAGTTTTGCAGTACCAGGCTGTCATTAATGTGGCCCTCATATGCCCACATGTGTGCTGTGAATAATGATAACTGGCTGAACATGAAGTCAGCCTATTGTCCCCTTGGCATTTGCATAGCCACTTACCCAGAAGTCTCCATAGTGTCTTATCATCAGATCCCATGAACCTGGCCTGGCTTCAGGAAAGGAGCGGCTTCCTTTGTAGGAATGTCAGGGTCTGGAAGAAGTAAGGTGCCTCTTGCTCTTTGGTACCAGGAAGACTTACAAACTCATTGTTTACACTCAGGCTGGTCTCTCTGAGTCTGAGATGAGGACGAGGCACCATGAAGTGTTGAGGTTTACTTATACTGCTTCCCGATAGTTTATGTGGTGCACACCAAAGTCAAGTATGGAAGGATCAGAAAGCCATCCCATGGCGGGTGGCTGAGTTCAATATCCTTTAAGACTGCAAGCTTATGCATAAAAGATAGTAGGCTTCCCACAGAGGCCATCAGGGCTTTGCATCAAAATCCTAAGGCATTCATATATAGTATCCTGCCAAAGGCCCCAAGGAGCATCTTTACCCTCCATGGGTGCCATAGGCTGGGGCATATGGCCAGTGTAGCCAAGAATTTTTCACTGGGGCAGAATTTGCTTTGTAGCTTGAGGATGCATCTCAGTTGGTAGGACAGTTGCCTAGAAGGTGCCAGTTCCTGGATTTGGTCTCCAGAACTACATAAATTGCCACTGATAGCCACACTAAGTCTGTGAATCAAAACTCAGAGTCTAGAATATGACATTTTTAGCAGGGGAGGCTAGGGACCCAAAGAGCATGCAAGAAGCTCCAAGGATTCAGACAGCCTCTTTCTCTAAGCTTTTATTAGGAACAACTACATGCAAAGATCCTAGAAATCATCAGAAGAAGGCTCTGTTGAGTAGATCATCACAGAGAACAAAGACAAGGAAGTGCCATAGAAAAAGACATGGGGATATGACAAGCCACTGCATCTTAAGGAATACCATATTCAAGCTCTCTTTAGGTAGAGACATCTGTTACGATAAATCTTTCCTCCAAAAGCCGCCGAGCCCCACCGCCACGTGTGAGCTTTACGCCAGCCACCCGCCTGAGTTAGGGCCCAAATGAATACACATTTGTATTCATTTGTACTTAATACAAGAAACTTGTATTAAGTACAATGCTGCTTGGCCAATGACTAGGATTCTCATCTGTTAGCTTAGTCTTAACTATCATAAACCTATATAGTTTATAAGACTTATCTTATCGGACGCCTTATTGGCATCCCTCCTTGCTGGTGGATCGCATCGTTCTCCTGGAGCAGGAACGGAGGGGAAAAGATAGCCCTTCTTGTTTCTCCTTGGCTTAAATATGAGTCTCCTTGCTATGCCACTTCCTGTCTGGATCATCACTTCTCTACTACATTTCCCAGAATCCTCTTTGACTCCTAGTCCCATCTAACTTGCTGTCTCATTGGCCAAATAGTATTTTATTTAACAATCAATAAGATAAACATACACAGTAATTCCCCATCAGACATCTGTGTAACAGATCACTCCCTTCCATCCTTAGTGTGCCAAGGGTCAGAGTGCTCTTAGGTACAGAATATTTTTGTTTTTGTTTTATTCAGACAAGGCTGGCCTTGACAATAAACCAGGTGTTAGCACATGCATGGAACCCCAGTACTTGGGGGTAGACAAAAAGAATCAGAAATGCAGTATGATCCTTGGATAGCTAGCAAGTTTAAGGCGCACAAGACTCCATCTCAATAGAATATAATAAAAATTAAAAAGATTTTTCCTTTGTTCTGGACTCCACACTCAATACTAGTGGCATTTCTTAGTACTTATTAAAGGCTGGATTAATCAACCCACCCAAATGAAGAAAACGTTGCCATGACAACCCATGAGGTACTAACCTTCTTGCTTCCCTGAAAGAGGAACTAGATGCATTTCCTTGGCTTTCCCATTAAAAGGGACTCTACAATACTGAAATCTATTTTCCACTCTGTAGCATATTAATGTTTTAACCATGTATCTGGAATCATTGTTACTTCTTATAAACCAAGCCTAATTAGCATACCATCAATATAGTGGAGCAAATGCAATGATGCCCTTTGGAAGAGAAAGTGAGGTCAAATTTCCTGTAAATTAACCGTTGAGATATGGCTGTTTTTTTCTTGGGTAGGACACAGAAGTGTAATACTGGCCTTGACAGTAGGAGAAAACTGCTTCTGGTGGCCATTACTCATGGGTAAAGAGGGGAAGGGCAAGTATTTACTTGTTGATCGTTAAATAGCAGGTATTGGAGTATGTGTCAATTTCCCTAAGCCATAGAAACAGGTCTGACATGGCAGCTATAATTGAAGACACTGCCTGGTTAAGTTGAGCATAATCTATTGTCATTCTTCAAGATCTAGCACCTTGCATGTATAAAATGAATACACTTAATGGGGGTGTGATGGGACTCATCACTCTTGCATCCCCCACACTTTCCACCCCAGGAATGAGAAATTAATGTTAGTTTACTATTTTTTTAGGTCAAAACAACTGGCTTCCTGTTGGTCTTGCTACCATACTGGTCCTCCCTGTAGTTGTCAGAAAGCTGATGAGTGTTCTGCTATTTGCAATTATGTGTCCAACCATGCCTTCCATATCTGGATATTGTAATCAGTGTTCTATAAAGGAACAGAGCTGATAGAATGAACGGGGTCTAGGGTACACTATGGTAACCCTTTTAAAGGGACAGTCAATGAGCTGATTTATTAGAGTGGCTTACAGGATGTGGTCCAGGAAAAGGATGAGAATCCAGTAGTTGTTCAGTCCATGAGGCTGCACTTCTCTGTAGTCCAATCTAATGCTGAAGTCTAGGAGGGCTCCTGAAGCTCAGCTGGTCTTCATTGGAATCCTGAAGAAGTTGGAATTATACTGGCTGCAACAACAGGGGAGATGAACTTGCCAGTGGGAGTGAGGGTAAGAAGGCAAAAAAGCAAAGCTTCATTCTTCTATGTCCTTTTATGTGGGCTGTCTCCAGAAGGTATAACCCAGATGTAGGGTGTGTTTTCTTGCTTCAAATAATCTGATTAGTACAATCCCTCACAAGACCAGATTCTAGGGTTTTAGTTGATTCCAGACACAGCCAAGTTGACAGCCAAGGTTATTCATCACACTGGAGAAGCAGCGTGGTTCTGGGGACTGACAGGACTACTCCAGGATTGAGCATGCCACTGACTATCTTCCTCTAAAAGCCCTGCTCTAACTAGAGAGATAGTGAGATTTGTGTCTCCTGGGATCAGTTGAGCATCTGTGTCAAAAGTTCCTGAGTGTCCAGTTCCTTTTGCCTACTGCACAGTCACCTTGGGAAGTGGCCATTGTTCTTTGACGAGATCTTGAAGGGAGATTTTGGTGTTGTAGTACAGCATGTCCTTTATGGGAACTGGCCTCTACTTCACTCAAACCAGTGTGACTCCTGGGCCTGGACCTGGTCTTGATATGATTGCCAACACTGATGGTCAACTTGACAGGATCTAGAAACATCTTGGGAACCAATCTGTGAACATGTCTATGAGGAAGTTTGTAGGTTGTGTTAGTTGAAGTGGGAAGCCACACCCTAAATGTGGGGTGGTAGCATGTCATGGGCAGAGCCACACTAGCATCAATCTCTTTCTGCTTCCTAACTGTGGATTCAATGTGACCAGGCATCTCATACTTCTGCCACCACACCTTCCCTGCCATGATGGAATCCACGCCTTCCCTGCCATGATGGAACCCACACCTTCCCTGCCATGATGGAACATTTCTGTCCTATAGTTTCTCTTGCTGTGGTGAAACACCATGGTAAAAAGCAGCTTTGGGGAGGAGAGGGTTTGTTTCACTTATACTTACAGGTGACAGTCCATCCCTGAGAAAAGTCAGGACAGGAGGTCAAGCAGAGCAGGAACCTGGAGGCAGGAACTGAAGCGGAGGCCATGGAGATGATGGGGATTGTACTTCTTTGTATGTTTATCTTATTGATTGTTGAATAAAATACTGTTTGGCCAATGGCAAGCAAGGACTAGGAGTCAAAGAGGATTCTGGGAAATGTAGTAGAGAAGTGATGATCCAGGCAGGAAGTGACATAGCAAGAAGACTCATATTTAAGCAAAGGAGAAACAGGAAGGGCCTTCTTTTCCCCTCCGCTCCTGCTCCAGCAGCATGATATGATCCACAGCAAGGAGGGACACCAATAAGGTGTCCGATAAGGTAAGTCTTATAAAATATATAGATTTATGATAATTAAGACTGAGCTAACAGATGAGGAATCCCAGTTTACTCAGCTTGCTGTATTTTAGCACCCAAGACCAACAGTCAGGGGTGACTTTGCCCACATCAAATATTAACCATGAAAAACCATCCTAGGTGAGGTAACCCAGACTCAGAAAGATGAACATGGTATGTACTCACTCATAAGTGGATATTAGATTTCTCTTTAAACTTATACTGGCTCTCTTTCTGATGGTATCTCTTATTTTGCTCTCTTCTATTCTTCCCCCTACACAATCTTCCTGCTCCTTTATGTCTTCCTCACTCCTCTAGGGAAATGTCCTGAGATCTACAAGGATGACACCAACTAACCATCTAAGCAACAGTGGAGAGGCTACCTTAAATGCCCTACCCTGATAATGAGATTGATGACTAACTTATATGCCATCCTAGAGCCTTCATCCAGCAGCTGATGGAAGTAGAAGCAGATACTAACAGCTAAATGCTGAATTGAACTGGAATCCAGTTGCAGAGAAGGAGGAGTGATGAGCAAAGTGGACAAGACCAGGCTGGTGAAACCCACAGAAACAGCTGACCTGAACAAGTGGGAGCTCTTGGACCCCAGACTGATCACTGGGAAACCAGCATGGAACTGATCCAGACTCCATGAATGTGGGTGTCAGTGAGGAGGCCTTGGAAATCTATGGGGCCTCTTGTAGTAGATATGTACTTATTCCTAGCATAGGAATGGACTTTGGGAGCCCATTTCACATAGAGGGATACTCCCTCAGCCTAGACACACGGGGGAGGGCCTAGGCCCTATCCCAAAGGATATGAGAGACTCTGAAGACCCCCCATGGAAGACCTCACTCTCCCTGGGGAGCAGAAATGGTATGGGATAGATAGGGTGTTAGTAGGGGGCAGGGGAGGAGGGGAGAGAGAGGGAACTGGGATTGACATGTAAAACAATCTTGTTTCTAATTTAAATAAAAAATGGAGAAAAAAAAGAATGATTAGGTAAGGTTGCAAAGATCAGGTTGTAAGCTGCCAACAACGGAGGAAATGGGGAGTTGCATAGGGAGCCTTTGTAGGTCAGGTAAAGGCCTTTTTATTACTGCCAATGGAGAGACACTGAGGAAGTAATAGGCAGGTAAATCTCTGGAAACTAATTATGGTGTTGTATTTGCAGAAATCTTTGCCTCCATTCCAGCCATCCCCATGTGTGTACTCAGATTAATCAGTGTCTTGTCAGGCATGGTTGAGTCCTGCTTCTGAAAAGAACTAGACAGTGATAGGTGTCAGGAAAGCCTTGGCTACATGAGGCAAGTGAAGGCAGACCCAACAAGAGGAGTGGATGGCATCATGAAAGGACTTCAGGAGATTGGCAGTGAGACAGTCTTGTTTAGGTATCAGGTAAGGACTCAGATCCCTGTCTGAGAGGTGGGGGAGAAGAATGAGTATGGGCAGGGTTAGGTGGAAAAACAATAAGTGGATATTAGACATAAAGCAAAAGATAACTAGTCTACAGCCCATAACCCCAGAGACGCTGGGGAACAAAGAGGATCTTAAGAGAGACATACATGGATCCCCCCCATACATGGATCCTTGTATGTACATGGAACTGATCCAGACTCCATGAATGTGGGTGTCAGTGAGGAGGCCTTGGAAATCCTCCAAGGAAGGGGAAGGGGAAATAGACAAATTCTCCTGAGAAAATTGGGAGTGTGTGCAGGGTAGGGTGGGGGGGGAGAAGGAAGGGAGGGCAGAAGGGGAGGGGAAGTGGATAAAAGGAGGAGGTAGGAGAACAAGAAAAAACGGGATGGTCAAGATGGGGGAAGGACCGAGAGGGAGAGCAAGGAAAGAGTGAGGGAGTCATTATGGGGCTAGCAAGAAACCTGGCACTAGGGAAATTCCCAGGAATGCACAAGGATGCCCCCAGCTAAGACTCTAAGCAATAGTGGAGATGGTGCCTGAACTGGCCTTCCCATGTGACCAGATTGATGACTACCTAAATTGTCATCATAGAACCTTCATCCAGCAACTGATGGAAGCAGATGCAGAGATCCACAACTAACCACTGGGCTGAGTCCAGTCGAAGAGAGAGTCGTTTCCAGGTGCCTCAGTTTGTCTCAACCTTTTCCAGGGCTGATTTCTGCTTCCAGGCAGCTGGTCTGGTCTGCGAGTGTTTGTAGCTTGGTTTGTGAGAGTCTGCTTTGCAGCCAGGCTTTGCTTCCTCTGGTGTGGAGGGGTCTAGTGAGTCTGGTCAGTTTCAGGGAGTTCTTGAAGCTATTTTTAGTTGTTTACCTCCTTGCTTAATGAGTTCCCCTGCAGGGTGGAATGTTTTAATCTCAGAGGAAAACTATTGCACAACAGTCCTCTATATGAGTTTCACTTCTGCTTCAGTATTCTATACACACATGTGCTTTTGTGTTATCTGTGTAAAATATAGGAGCCACAAGTAAAACAACACATAACATTTGTCTTTCTGATACTGGTTTAATTCACTCCATATGCTTATCTCTGGTTCAGTCCATTTTCCTATACAAGGCATAAAACTCTTAAGATGCAGGCACTTTCTGAATAGGGATTCAGTAGTCCAGGAATTAAGTCCAATCATCAGCCTTCCGTTATGCTTGGAGGTGCCTTTTGTACAGGCATCATAGAAGAAACAGCTCTACAGAGTGAAGAAAAGTTCACTATCTATATATCTGAGAGATCAACATCTACAATACACAAAAAACTGCAATGCAACTTTTCTTGAAGCTAGAAAAAGTCTTGAGTATAATGAAAAGGAAATGAAGAAATTCTATTTGGTAAAATTCTATGTATTGTTATATGTAAATGTCTGGTTCTTTCTAAAAATCTGAAGTTATCGGATGCTCACGCTCACAATAAAACAATGTGGATGGAAAGAAGTCTCTCTCTCTCTCTCTCTCTCTCTCTCTCTCTCTCTCTCTCTCTCTGTACACATTCATGTGTGGACAGATGTAGAAGTGGCTGAGACCATGTGTGTGACTGTGCCTCTTACCTTGCCATCACCGGATTGCAAGTGTGTGCCGCCCTGCCTGGATTTCGATGGAATCTTGGGAGCTGAACTTAGATCCTCATGGTTGTGCGGCGTGTGTTTTACTGACGGATCAGCACTGCAGCCTATGATCATGCTTTTGCTGAAGGTTTTTCTTTATGTTTGGCGTTTTTTGAAGTGAGGGCTGAAGAACAAATATGTGGGCATGTCTCTACTCATGGTGGCACTGTGACACACACACAGATCGATTCATCCAGGTGTTTGGGGATGAAGATGACTTGACTCAGAAGGACGTTGTGGCAGGATTTTCCCCAGAGGAAGAAAAGTGTCTCATAAAGAATCAGTTTTCACATTTTGCATGATCACTGAAGTTTGAAATGCAGCATGAAACAGGGCAAATACACCTTGTGTTCAAATATAGCAGGGCTGTCGTCCACGTGAATGCCCAGTTGCACATCCAAAAGCAGAACTGGGGGTCCTCTCTGCACTACAGAAGTGCCACTCATCATGTCTTTGCATGTGTATGTGCATGTTCCTGTGTGTGCACATGTGTGTGGGTGCATGGGTATGTGCAGGTGTGCACACACACATGCGAGCATGCCTGTGGAGACCAGAGATGGATTGCAAGATTCATCTTCAGTTGCTCTCCACCTGTTTTCTGAGACAGGATGTCTCATTGAACCTGGAAGTGACAAGTTAGGCTAGACAAGCTTGCCAGCAAACTCTGATGTCTCTCCTCTTCCTGTGGATGGAGGCAGGACTGGTACCGGAGCTTTGGCAGTCTCTGGGTGTGTTGCATCCCACTGAATTGGGATCCGGCAAGAGCAGCCCCTGGCATCAGGTCTCCCCAAGAAGGGCAGAGGAAGAAGGACCAGAAACAGCCCCAACCCTACCAATCCCATGGGTGGAGGCGGGACTGGTACTGGGAACTTGGAAGTCTCTGGATGTGTTGGATCCCGCCAAATTGGGATCTGCAGTGAGCAGACCCCAGGCCTCAGGTATCCCCCTTCTCAGACTCTTATTCTTTCCACCCCCTCTTCTGCTGTGTTCCCTGATCTGTGGAGGGTGTGATATAAATGTCTCATTTAGAACTGGCCATGACTTGGAGAGAAAAAGAACAATAATTTCAGCTACTTGGAAATAGGTGTTGGTCCAAAGGTTGAGTTTTAAGTTGAAGTCCTGGAAATCTGAGTTAAAAGTCCTGCTGTTTCTCTTAATCACAAGGTAATCTCAAAGACACAGGGGCTGGCAGAATCTTCTTACTTCACTTGGATCTGTGGATCCATCCAGGAGCTGACATTTCCCCAGATGCATGTTTCCATGTGTTCCGGTGATAGCAAACCAGCCAAGGCAACTGAAACCATGGTCATAGTCTTCACACACTAGCAAGAAGATGGAGAAAGCTTTCTACTTTAGAACACCCAATGTTTTACAAATCAGACATTTTGGTTTTCCAGTGAAAAGGTTGAGATATTTTAAGGGACTATTACCTGGTTATTTACCATACTGTAGGACTTACCACATATGCTCTGTGTTCACCATATATTAAGCACTCATAGTGTGTCAGGCACTGGGTAAGGTGGTGCCTGCTTTGTTGGGAGGGAATTCTTCAAGAGTCTCACATTTTTGACATCTGGTAAGTGAAGCAGGAAGTACCCTTTATTCTGGACCATTTTTCACATTTGCATAATTTGTACTTGCATAATCTTTCTCTCTCTTATACATACATACATATATATTATAGTGTGTGTGTGTGTGTGTGTGTGTGTGTGTGTGTGTGTGTGTTAGTGTACTTATGTGAGCATGCATGACTGTGTTGCTGCATGTCTGTACCTATGTGTGGGTAGATTAGAGGTCAGCATTGGGTGCCATTCCTTAGGCACTGTATACACTTTTTGTCCCCTGAAACAAAGTCTCACTGTAGTTTTGAGTGTCCTGGAACTTGATAGGCAGACTGGGCTAGCCTTGCGCTTACAGACATCTACCTGCCTCTGCCTCCCCAATGCTGGAATCAAAGATGTGTGCCACCATACCCAGCCCTACCTTGTTTTTTCAGACAGTGTGTCTCACTGGCCTGGAGCTCTGTAGATACGCTAGGCTGGCTGTTCAGAAAGCCCCAGGTAGCCCCCTTTTTCTGTATCCCCAATGCCCCAATGCTAGGACTACAGGCATACACTACCATTCATAGTTTTTTTTTTTTGTCTGATTTTTAACATGGGTTATAGAAATCGAACTCAGGTACTTGTGTTGGTGTAGCAAGTGCTTTATTGACTGAGCTATCTCCCCAGTCCACCAACATGGAAGGCAGAAACAATGCTTCCTCAAGGATAAAAGGCAGTTATGCTTCCAGCCCAACATACAGGAGTCTATCTTTCATAGTATCACGCTTCTCTTCTGGAGCTCAGCCTACTATGGGAAAGGATCATCTGGAATCATTTACACCAGCCACATGGGATATCTGAGCTCAGCCTGCCGAGGTTCTGCTGTTAACTAGTCAACTCTCACCTTTGTCCAGAATCTTCTAACATCAGCCAATATCCATGCAGCTGTTACGGGATAACTGGAAAAACTGACCAGAAAACAGGTCAAACTCCAGACTCCTCACAACTTTTGACACACATCTTTGTGTAAACAAATGCTAGGCTGGGGAAATATCTTGGTCTATAAAAATACATTCTGGGCAAGCATGGGGACCTGAGTTTGATCCCCATCGCCCATATAACAAGCTGGGCATGGTGACACATGTTTTTAATTTCAGTGCTGGTGAGGTGGCGACAGGTGAATCCTTAGGGTCCTAACCATGTAGCCTATCCTAATTGGTGAGCCTCAAGCCAAAGACAAACCAAACTCTGTCTCAACAAAACAAGGTGTATGGCCCATGAGGAATGACATCTGAGGTGGTCCATCCTCTGACCTCCACACATACCTGCACACTTGGGCATGTACTTTCCCACACATATGTACTTCATGCCCACTCTCGGAACAAAATATTCAAGACCCCTGAAGTTCCAGCATTTTGGTTTGTTCATGAGATCCTGGAGTGTGGAGGAGTCCACTAATTCCCTCTAAGTTGTAAAGAGTCAGCGCTTGAGGTGAGATTTCTGTCTGAGTCTAGCCTATTTCAGAACAATTCTCCTGCTTTAACACTACATCGACATGGTAAGTGGCAAACTTGCAAATGTCTGCAGTTCTATTCCTGGCACTGAGCCAGCTAAAATCCTGTTGGCCCTAAGGTATTCCAATGCTCTGATGAGAAAATGTTCAGGAAAGGAATGGAAAACAATTGAACAGCTTAAATAAGATAAACGTGTCAGGAGTTCTTTCCAAGGAGATAAAGTTCTCCGCTGGGTGTTACACAGGGCTTGGCTTTGAGCCCTGACCCAATGCCCTGCCTCCTGAAGAAGCTGAAACCCATACCTCCCTTGACTGAAAGGATGAATACTGTGGAATTCAGCCCCAGCAATGGGATCATGGAAGTGTAAGCATTGTTCAGTGTGTGTGTGTGTGTGTGTGTGTGTGTAGGTGCAAATTCAAGGTATGTGTGTGGAGTCAGAGGTGAAACTGCAGTGTCTTGTTTCTTAGGTGTTTTGTTTTAAACCCCTATGTAAGTCTCCTGTATATAGGCAAGGAGGAGAAAGAGAACTGAGAATGACTGCTCTTTGGAGAGTCCTGTGTGGACTCTACTTCCCACCTCTGCAACATCTCTTTAAGCCTGGCGATGTAATTCTGGACCCTCTAGTATCTAGATTCAAGAGTAGCTGTCCTGTCCTTCAGGGATGAGGTAGTGGTGAGGGAAGAAATATAAACACATGTGGGGTTGTTAGGAAAATCTGGCTGAGTTCAACCTTCATGCAGTTTTAGTTAATGTCTTTGGTTTTAGAGTCAACCTCACTCCTTGTCTGTGGGATTCACACACTCCAAAACTGGGTCTTTCTAGGGTCAACAAGACCACAGCTGTGGTTTTGCAATAGTGTCTTCCCTTGTAGGTCCTTCTCTTCATAATTTATCTTATCTATCAGGCCTGTCATTAGCCTTAACTCTGCTCTGTCTTTGAAAACCTCTCAACATCTCTTGGTAGCAGTGGTTGATCAAACAGACCCATTTTTTTCTCCGCCCTGGAATCTCACCTCCTAAATACAAATTGAGGGGTGAGAAAGGATGAGATACAGAGAGAAATAAGATACCACACCTAGTGTTTTTGAGATTTGGTCTCTTCCTAGCTTACCACTCAGGCTGGCCTAGGGATCTGTCTGTCTCCACCTCCCCACCCTTAGAAATACAAGTGTGCTCACTGTTATGTCTGGCTTTGTTTTTTAATGTATTTTTATCTACTCTTTGAGAATTGCATACACATGTACAATGTGTTTTGATTTTATCCAACTTTATGTTCCAGTTTTTAAAATAAGCCTTAAGTTCTATTAGAGCAGCCTGTGTATGCACAGGGTGCAAGCCCATTCACTGGAAGACAGGCAGCTTATCTGGGGCCTCATCCTTGGGAAAACCTTATCTCTGGCTGGGGAGGAGGGCAACCCCCCTCAGCCTTCAACTGGGAGTAGCCCTCAGGTAGGACAGGGCTTCAGCAGTCCCTCCCTGGCCCTCACTGCAAAGCTGACTGGCTTGATCTTCTGCTGGTTTTCTTCAGACAACCACAGAAGCCTCGGATGTTCAGAAGACATTATTTTGCAGTGGTTCTCTCTGAACACTGTCTCTTACAGTCTTTCATCCCATCTTTCTATGTGCTCCTTGAGATTTGGGAGTATGGTGTAGATGCTTCATCTTGGGGCTGCGAAATGAAGCTTCATCCAGTCTTTTCTGGGGGTTCTGGAGGTCAAACTTGAGTCCTTATGCTTGCTAGGCAAGTACTTCACTGACTGGGCTACTTCCCCACCCCCTGCCCTCTGTAGATTTCCACAGTCCAGTCTGAGTTCTGTGTGATGTGGCCACTGCTTTTTACCTCATGTTATTTCAGTGGCTCCTGAGTCATGTGTAACAAACTCCAACTTTCTTAGCTCGGGGCCTTGGCTCCTCTATACTCCAGCTCTTACCTACTGTTCTGCAGATCCAACCTCCTCCTTTTCTGGGGCTCTTGCTAAGTCTGCCTTACTATTAAACTGTGTCTTTTTTTTTCAGTTTTCAAATTTATCTGCTATCTCTTTGCTTTCAGAATCTGTGATACTTGAGGGCCATGAACATTTGCACATATATTTATTTCTCTACAAAGCCTCAAATTCTTGAAGGCAGAAATTGTATTTTCCAGCTATGTAATCCCCACAATTACACAAGTAGCTAGTAAATGTGTGGCTGTCTCTGCACATACATTTGGGTGCGCTTGCGCATACACACACACATACACACACACACACACACACACACACACACACACACACACCTCTGAAGTTCCTTGGATACAGATGATTCCTGACTCCGGTTGGCTCTAGCTCAGTAGTTTTCTGCTGTATGGCAGGGTGAAAGTGTACATACACAATCCTGCTTTCTTCTGTTCTTAGCTTTCACTACAACAGTCAAGAAATTACATACAATAGTCAACACTTTATTACATGAAGGCACTGGGTTTGGTAATCTTGCCCAGCTCTACTGGCAGGAGATGGAAGTGTTCCAAGCACCTGTAAGATACAGTAGGATCAGCTGAGTTTGAGACCAAGTGTATAAACACAAGTGTGCATGAGTGCATGTGTGCTGTTATAACAAAGGGATGGAGAGAAAACCACCGGGTTCAATGGAAAGGAAGTGAGACCAGTCACCCTTTAGTATGAGCTTTATTAGGAGAGGGCAACCAAGAGGCCATGATGAGGCATTGCAGTGGGAGAGAATTGTGACTATTATGAGAGACAGCTTAAAGTAAAAGAAAGGTAAGAGAGATACCTGTTGTTGAAAATGTCATGGGGGCCGGTAAAGGATGGGGGAGGGGTGGGGGAGAAAGAGAGGAAGAGGGAGAAGGAGAGGAGGGGAAGGAGAGGTAGCTACTTTAGAGAAATCCTCCTCAGAACTAAGGGGATATACTACTTTTTAAGGTTTTAGGGAATAGTTGGGAGTTTTACAACATGGGAGTCTATGTGACTCCTGGCACACATGGAGCCAGGTGGGACCACATGATGGGACCACAAATTTATATTGAGGCCACTAAAGGGAGGAACTTCAAGGGTACCATACAACTTCTAAATTATCTGTACCAGAGAAAGAAAGGGAGCTGCAGGGGTCATGGCCTGATTTCTGAGAGAGTGGTGATGACAAGTCATTTAAAGAGTCTGTGATACAATGTGTGTTCACAAACATCTGTGCATGCGTGCATATATTCTCTGTGTGTGCATGTGTACATGTGTGAAGATCAAGGGACAATGTTGGGTGTTGTTCATTGGTTGCTGTCCAAGTTGCTATTTGAGACACCGTCTCTTATAGGCCTGGGGTCCATTCAAGTTGTTGAGGGTTGGTGGTGAGCAAGCCCACCTCTGCCTCACACATCACTGGGATTATAAATGTATGCCATCAGGTGTAGCTCTTTTAAATGTGGGTTGTGGGGGTTGAACTCAAGTCTACATGCCTGAGGATAAGCACTTTACCATCTGAGCCATCTTTTCATCCCCTAAAATGCATTTTGACTTAATGAAACCTTTGATCAAGGATGGGTTTACAGGACCAGATCATACAGTCCCAGGGCAAGGAGCAGCTGTACCTTCATTGCAGGATGATTGTTTTACTAGAAAGCAGCACAAGCTACTTCAACGGGTTGGCACGGCCGCTTTGTCATGTTGTCATCCAGTGGTCTATTCTCCTTTGAATGTGGAAGTGGGCTGGGCTGTCCTCAAGTCCTGAGGCATGGATGGGGAGTTACTGACCTAATAGATATTGCTGCATTCTTAATTATATTCTCAGTGACAGGCCAGTGCCCCACGTGATGGTCTCCTTACAGAAAGGTCTCTCACACTAGGTCAGCCCTTACTAGCTTATGAAAACTCCAATGTGTGCAACTGCGCATATATCCCCAGCAACATTCCCTGAAGGTATGGTGCAACTATGCATGCATAGCCCAGTACATTCCCTGAAGGCACGATGCATCACTTCCAGGCAGTGCTGAGGGAGAGATAAAAAGGCTCCCTGATTTATGGAGGCATTGGGTGTGTGTGTGTGTGTGTGTGTGTGTGTGTGTGTGTGTGTTCACATGTGAGCATACATGTGCACTACTTCATTTATTCATTTTACCAGTCACAGCCATCTGACTTCTGTAGTCACCAGAGATAGCATCTTTATTGGTGGCATCTGTTGAGCCACCTTCAATGAGCCAGTCCCACAGCTTGAGTCATCACTGCTTCGGCTGGAACTGATCCAGGCTGGGTTGGGTGTTGGGCTCTTTTGATAGGTTTTCTAGGCACTGGGCAGTTAATGAGGTTGAGAGAAGGAGAGAACAGACATGTATAAGCACAGGGAACTGCTTCTCATTGTTCACAGGCAATACAGAAGCCTTTGAGCCTACTAGGGGAAGCAAGGACAGATAGCCGGATAGGAATGCCTTGGAGGCCCAGGGGCTCTAGGGCCATCCTATGCAAGGAGGGGTGTGTCTGTGCTGGTGTGGGTTCCTCTTCTGTACCTACCTACTGAATAGCCACTTGGGCTCACATTCATGAACACAAAGCCCCAGCTGTGCATGCTGAAACGCTGGAAGTGATGTCACCACATGGAAGGAAATTAGAAGTCGTTAGTGTTTCCTAGACATGTTCTCAGGAACCCACATAACAGGAGCGAACCGACTCCCTCAAGTTTTCCTCTGGTTCACACGTGTGCAACAGTCTCATCCACACACAATAAATAAATATTAAGAAAACCAGAAATATTCTGTGAAGACATGGTATGTCTGGCCAAGCCCCTTTGAAAGTGTAACATTTCTCAGTTCCCCTTCCTCAGCAGCCACAATCTAACTGGCTTGGCAGAGACCTAGAAACACCTCACCTGATTCAACTCTGCTTTATTATGGTATTTTCTGAGCCCATCTATACCCGACTGTACCTTTTGTTTGTTTTGTTCTACAGTTATTTTCCCAGGCTGCTGTTGTGTGGCACAGTCTCAGCTGTGGGCAGATAACAGTAGCTGCCCCCATCCATAGGAGCTTTCTGAAGTTGTAATTACTTATGGCCAACTGTCATCTGATAATATTAAATAAAAAATTCCAGAAATAAGCAATTCATGGTTTCAAAAATCTTTTATTACAGCTTATGCTTAAAAGTATGCCATTTTACTGTGAGTTACTGCAGTTAATTTCTTACTGTGTCTAATTTATAAATTAAATCTTAACATAAGTGTGTGCAGAAAAGCCAAATACAAGGGGTTTAATACTGCCTTTGGTTTCAAGCATCCACTAGGGTTTTAGACTAGGCCTCTCTAAATGAATGAATGGGTGACAACTGTAGCCAGCCATTTACTTCATAGATGAGAACACAGACATTCACCAATCTGGGGCCATCTGTCACTTGACTGTTCTCTTGTTCTGATTAAATCCCTGCTTCTCTTCCCCACAGCATTCCCAGGACTTCAGCTCCTTTGGCTGGTGGCCATACTTGACTGAGCTTATATTCTCATTAGCTTACAGGGGAACATGATATGGGTCTCTTTTTTTTTTAATGGATTCTAGGTGGAGACAGCACAGCTGAGAGGGCTCCTGAGAGGACCTAGGTACAGGAGGGGGCAGTCTTTAAACTAAGCAATGCTGGCCTCAGAGTAAACTGCAGAGCCACTGGCAATTTCACCTTGAAGGGGTTGGTTAATTAGTTCATTTTCTCCCTGTTATCCATTTCAAATAAGTGGCTTCTCAGAATGTTTTGAGGTGGTGTAATGATGAATTCTCATTAGCCAACACAGGCAAGCCCATGAAGGCACTGTGCTAGCGACACTAGACTATGGTGATGGCCTAGTATCTGATACTTCTGTTTCTTCCCACAATGCTGGGAATTAGGAACCAGGGGTCACACAATTAGCATCATTTCTACTTGAAAAAATGTCAAAAAATGCCACCATTAAGGCCAGAGAAGTCAACTGCATGGCTTAAGGTCCTAAGAGCAGTACAAAGGAGCTAAGACCCAAACCCGGGGCTGATGGAGTTCACTCATGGCTATTGAGCACAAGTCTCTTTTTCTAATACTATTTATCAAGAAATCAGTGCTTCAGCCAGTGGCCCAATGACTGTGCTTCATCCTTCCATTTGTTTTATATAGCTGGACCAGTGAGGGGAAAGGTCATTCTTCCTCCTGTCTTCTTGCCAGAACTGGCCAATTCTTGCCCCATGCACACAGACACAATGTTATACATAAGAAAAGTCAGCAATGGGTGGCATTCACTGTTTCCTAGACACTTAGAGTAGTGCCATTTGATAATGAATGCTCAGTTACACTTCAGATTTATTTGTTATCATTTTGAGCTGGATTGATGGGAAAGGAAGATGCCTTTTAGCTCTGGCACCTGCTGTTCTCCCCAAATGTCAAGGACTGCCATCTGATGCCAGTATCCCCAGTCAGCTTATAGATGTCACACTTCTATACAGCCCCACTTCCAGGCCCAACCACCCATGCACAATGAGGAGAACTTTTGTACTAGTGAGATGAGGCCTGCATTGTGCAGGGAGACCTGTGTATCCAGATATTCTCTATTTCTTGTAGAGCCAATGCCAGCCTCTGGGTGGCCATTGAGTCCCTGGAAGAGGTGCTCTACACCTTGATTCCTTCCATCTGGATCAGTTTCCTGGCAGGCACCCAGTGTTCTGCAGTAAGAGTCTTGGGGTGCCCTTGAGGGCTTCCTGGTGCTGATAATGGTGGTACATAGTGGGTGTGCTTTCTCTCCTGTAGCCAGAAACATCTTGAAGGGAGGTGGAGTCTGCTACCCCTCAGATGAAGTATTCCTTCTTGCTGTTGTCCCCAGCGTCCTGGAGGGCAGGGTCACTTTGCAGGGCTGCATCAGCACTTTCAGCAAACTCTGTGCCTTTGGCCTCATTGGTGTGGTAGGTGCCCTTGTGCCTGTACAGGTACCGAAGCATGAGAAAGAGGAGGCAGACCAGGACCAAGGCCACTGCAGTGATCACAGCTGCAAGAGGGAGATAGGATGCAACTCAGTCAAGTCAGGTTGTGGGCATTGTTACAGTGTGACTTCTTCCTCTGGGCATAACATTATTCTCTTGGAGTAGAGTGCACCTTGGAAAACCCTGGTAGCCACAGTCAATCAGTAAAATAATACAGTGGTATCTGATCTATGAAACTACTGACCACAGGGAAATAGAAAACCACAAGAGGATCACCTGGGGGAAAAAATCTCTATTTGCTATTTTATGTTTATGCATGACCAAGCATGCATTGTTTAAAATCAGATGCATCATAGGAAAGGACATGAATAGTATACAAAGGCTTACATAACCAGAGTCCATCAATTAACACAAAAATTCACCCAAGAGCTGGGCGTTGGTGGCGCACGCCTTTAATCCCAGCACTCTGGAGGCAGAGGCAAGTGGATCTCTGTGAGTTCGAGGCCAGCCTGGTCTCCAGAGTGAGTGCCAGGATAGACTGGCTCCAAAGCTACACAGAGAAACCCTGTCTCCAAAAACCAGAAAAAATTTCACCCAAAGACTGCCAAAATGTGAGATGAACAAGGATGACTCCAATGAACTTGCCAAACTGGACTAAAAATCAATCCTGTGAGGTCTCAATCTTACACAAAGAACTATAGGCAACTGAGGAAAGCTGGGAATGAGAGAGATGGCCCTCCCCAAGGAAAAGTACACTAGCTGGTTGACTAGTGCCAAACAGTCAGCCCTGAAAACATACACACAGGTAGCATTATATGGACTAAAAGGTGATTATATATATGTAATAAAAATGAGTAAATAAAAATTTACTAATGCAATAAAAATTAGTAAAAACAGAGATCATGAACTTAAAGGAGAGTGTTGTAGGTTATATAGAGGGTTTGGAGGGAAGAAAGGGAAGAGAGAAATGTTGTAATTAAACTATAATCTCAAAAAAAAAGTTCACCCTTACAACATCCTTAGCATCCAGTTTTCCAAGCATCCTCGTGCAAATCTTGCTCAGGACCAACTGTTCTCTCATGGCATTGATACTCTGTAACTTTCACTTTGCCTTGGAATAAAAACCCTGTTGCTTTGCTATTTGTGGGTGCTTTCAATTCTTCACACACGCTGTCTCTACAGAGACCACCAGTAACACAAGTACTTGTATTGGTTTGAAGCTAAAGGGCCCACAGAATGTCAGGCTTTACTTCTTCAGGCAATCCCATTTACATATAGAAATTTCTGTGCCAAGACTATGAAAGTCCTGGAAAACTAGGAAGAACTGGTTACATGCATAGAGTCCACAGGGGGAAAGACAAGGGTGATCAGGTATGGTAGTATATGGGTGGGGGAGGTGCTTTTGGAGAGCTGCCTTTATCCAGCATGAACCATTCATTCCCGGGAGCAAAGATTTCCAGGTCTCCAGGAAGATGTGGACTTGGCCATTCAGTGGACGACATGCCCAGGTCTATGTCAAAGATGTGTTAGGTCCCAGGAATGACAGAAGTAAAGTGGAAGGCAGATAAGAGGGGTCAGAACACTTAGGGCCTGGAAAAGAGAAATTTAGATGGTTCAAAGGCAATAATCCCATGGGAGGTGTTTTGGATTGGCTCACTAGGTTTAAAGCTGTAGAATCAAACTATCTTCACTTAGAATGCAGGGTTCTTGGAGGAACAATATCGGGGAATACAGCTCCATGTCTTATTTGTATGGGACGATTTCCTAAGCTTACAACTGTCACAGGAACACTGTACCTGCCAATACTTCCTGAGAAAAGGAAGGGCTCAGGGACAGCAAAATGATGAGTGAATGAGCAGCTAGGTGAAATCAACAGGTGTCTTTGGTGGCTTCCTGTTGCTTCTTTATTTTTAACTGAAGATGATCTCTGAGCTATGTGCCAGCTATAGTGAGAAGAGTGGAGCACAAAGAAGGGAGCACGACGAGACACCTCCCAAGCTTGCTCGCTCTTGAGCCACAAGTGGGAAGCCACCTGCCCAGGCTCCAACTTTTAGGATGGAGGCGTGAGTCAGGGCAGTGTGAGATGACGGAGATGTGGAGCCCTTGAAGCCTGGACTAGCTTACCTACTTGTACCACAAACCTGCTCTACAGAGCTAGGGCACACTTGTTAGCTGCTGCTTTTTTTTTTTCTTCTAAAACCCAAGAAATCTTCCTATAGTCTCTCTCAAACCCAGCCATGGAGAGCAGCTGAGACCCCACAACCCTCACAAGTGGTTGAGTCCCCCACCCCTTTTTGCCTCTGGGAGCAAGTCTAGCTGATGTCCAGAAAGAACTCTGACAACCTTGGCTTACAACCCTCTTTTATCTAATGCCTTCCTACTTTGTGACTCCTAGAACACAGACTAGGTCACGTGGTCGATCCCTACCTCCTACCACCCCACCTGTAAGAGCCAGAAACTGCTTTTGTTTTCTGGAATTGAAGGTGCTTTCTCTTCAGAATTCCTACCATGTTATACATGGCACTTCTCTCCTAATGTTTTCTCACTTCAGGGCCTCTTATGGTGCTCTGACCACCCTACCCCAAACAAAGTTCTTCTGTAGGGACTTTGTCCCAGTTTCCCTTTCTACTGATCTGTTTTTATCATTTTTTATTTCTAAATCACAGATGACTCATTCTCCAGTCTGAACCGCTGGGGATCCAAGGTCGGGGTACATGTGTAGTGAGTCCCTTTTTTGTCCCTGCTTTGTCAGGTACCATGTGTGACACTTCCAGCCAGGACAGGAGTGCTCCTTTCCATCCTCAAAGTGCCCCCTGGGGGCAGTAAAATGATTTTTGTCAACTGGTCACAAGTCTGTACACACCTAGAAAGGAGGAATCTCAATTGAAGAAATGCCTTAAGCAGATTGGCCTATGGACAAGTGTATGGGGGCATTTTTTTTTTTATTGCTGCTACCACTGAAGGTGGTTCCATCCCATGGTAGGGCGCTGTAAGAAACACAGCTGAGCAAGCCAGAGGAAACATGCTGGTCAGCAGTTTCCATCCATGGTTTCTGCCGCTGTCCTGCTTGAGTTCCTGCCCTGGCTTCCCTCAGTGAAGGACTGTGACATGGAAGTATAAGCTAAAACACCCTTTCCTCCCCCCCCCCCGGTTTCTTTTGGTGGAGGTGCTTATCATAGCAATAAGAAGCAAACTAGAATAGGAGAGAGGCACCAGCCATGGCCACCCCTTATTCCACCTAGATCCTGAAGCCTGTTCTGGTCAGGGTCTTTCTTGGCTTCCAGAAGGGTGCTGCCATGCCAGCTCACCTGCAATGATGGCAATCTCCATTATGCCATAGGACATCCCTGGGTCAGGCTCTGCAGACAAAAGAGAAAAAAAGGTGAGAAAGGAAGACTCCCCACAAACAGAAGCAACTTGTCCAGTATGTACCCCTGATCACTTGTAAGCAGCTTGGTGATTGTCTGCATAGAGAAGAGCACAGTGCACACAGACCACTGCTGGAAGGCACAGACTCAGCTCTGCCTGGCTACTGAACCAGGCTGAGAACACCCCGTGAATCCCAGGGCACTCCAGAACCACACTAGCTCCCCACTGAAATCCAGCACAGATGCCTGTGCCCACATGTAGATGTTGGTTGACTTTTGCCCCCATGGGTATAATATGTTCACCATCTTGGAGTGGAGGTATCTTGGCCAGGTATCCATGGCAACTCAATGAACAGAAAGATACATCTGTTTATGATAATGGCAATGGAGCTTTTGACATCCCTTAATAGAAGGGGGGAGCAGGTCTTAGGACCCTCAGCTGAGATTTCAGCCATTACTCTCTTCTGGCGTTTCCCAGCTACAAGCAATCTTTGGAGATACTAGAGCATACAGGACACAGAAGGCTAACCAAAAGTGGACTCTATGATGCAGCTTCAATGAGTTCACCATCCAAGATGTGGGACTTTTGGTGATGGCAACTGATTGTGTGTGTGTGTGTGTGTGTGTGTGTGTGTGTGTGTGTGTGTGTGTATGTTTGTGTGGGTATGTGCATGTTTGTAGGTGGGTGCCTGTATACTTGTGTGTGTGGAGGCCGGAGTTCTTTCTTGGTGACTTTGCACCTTATTATTTAAGATAGTAACCATCACAGAACCTAGAGCTCACTGATTCTGCTAGGATGGCTGACCACTTAGTTGCATGGATCCTCTTCACTCTAGCCCTCTAGTGTTACAGATGCATCCTACCATACCTGTCCATTGTACATGGATTCCATGGATGCAAATGCAAGTCCTCATTCTTGCACAGTTGGCACTTTGCCAGCTGAGCCATCTCCCCAGTCTCTGATGTGTCTGTTTTTGGGTTATCTACACTCCTGTAGGTAAACATTCACCCATGCTCTAGATAAGAACACCTCCAAAACTTACTGGCTGGCCAGGTTGGACTATGATAGAATCATTACCTTGGTCTGCCATTGGAGCCATATTTGGGGCAAATAGACAATTGTTCATATCTTCTCAGGAAAAGTTGCAATGTCACTGTATTCAATCACAGAGGCCCACATGGGCTAGACACTCAGTAGGTTATCTGTAGTGGGAGGAAGTCTGCACCACTGTGTTTAACACAGGCCATCTATCTGATGGTCTGCTCACACCTTGCCTGGCTTTGCTATTGCCTCACACCTACTATCTCAGTGATCTTCCTGAGAGATGCCCGCCATCATCAGCCATTTCACAGGTGGAACACTCAAACTCAGGCATGTGATGTGCCTGTGGTCACACAGCTCATTCGGTGGCAGTCTGGGACTTCATTACTCAATAGGGGTATACTTTCATCCTCTCCCTGAGTACTCTCCCCAAACCCAGGTCTGTGTATTGACTTTCCAGTGGGGAGGGTCACCCTGTAGAGATATTCAAGCTACTGAAGTTGCTGCTAGTGTTTTTCTGCAGCTTTTGGATATGGCACAAGGGAACCTCCTTTAGTAGTACTTCTAGCTACTAAGCATGATATCACCTCTCCTTGGGGACACAGGGGTTGGAGGATTTATTAGACTATGGATATAGCAGTACTAAATTAGAAATCTCACTATAAATTAAAGCAGAGAAGGTTACACCAGGCTCAGGTAATCTCTGCAATCGTAGTGTAATGAGATCTTTCTTCACAGGGCAGTTACCATGCACACGTCTCTATCTGATAAAATACTGGCTTCTAGAGTCTGAAAGGGCAGTGGGTAGGACAGAGCCAGGATAGCAGCCTGGAGTCAGCACTGAACTGGGAGGATTAAACCAGGTATTACAGACGTCAAGAAGAGGTGTGGGTAGAGGCAGTGGCCTGGGGTGTAGCACCTGCTTTTTTCTAGTGATGGTTCCGAAGGCCTGGGTTTCTTACAGACATTGCTTGCCTGCTCTTACCCCTCAGCTGCTCCGGACCCTACTCAGGCCCAGGACTAGACCCTTTGTTTCTTCAAGGGCTAAGGTCAAGTGTAGTTCAGACGAGTCTGGATGTCATCTGAAAAACTAGTGGTCCATCCCTCACCCCACTAGCTTCCTGTTGAGATCACAACCTCAAGTGCTCAGCAAGGTAATCAATCCATGTATCAGATCAGAAACAGAAATGGACAACTGATGTTCTCAGCTGGCTTGACTCTAAGTAGAGGGTGTGTGCTAATAATGAAGAAAGAAAACACACATGATTGCAGCAGGAAGAGAAAGAGCTCAATGCCAAAAGACTCCCAAAAAGTCCCTACCAAAAACATGCAGCCGAAAATAAGGAAGCACAGTGAAATCACAACCACAATTGGTTTAGATAGCAGATCTGGGTTTTTATCTATTAAGAAACATACAGGATCTATATCTATATGAAGGAAATTATACTGAGAAATGCCAAAGAATCAGGTGGATAGACAAAACTGACTCTTAGCAAGACTGAATATTTAAAATATAGCATTCTTCTAATTTTAGTTTTTGGGTTTAACAGAATTCCCCATCAGAACATCAGGAGAGATTCTGCTTCCATCTTACAAACGACCTCCAGTGGAATCTCACCTTTGCTCAAATCACAAGATTCTAGATGAAGTCAAGGGTAATTCTCAGTGGTGAAATAGATACATTGGATTTTTAAAGAACGTTTTGGAAGAATAAACCACTGGGGGTGATTTTCCCTTCCTTGCAGCTTTTAGTCCAAGAACGGAACAAAATCATAGTAGTCAGTGCAGCAGTTCTGGCAAACAGAATCACCACAAAGTAAGGGGAATTTCAGAAAGGAGATATTTGAAGAGGGAGAACTCTAAGTTCTGTTTTTAAATTCTGAGTCATTGACTTGTCACCACCCTACCCTTCTGTGGAACAAACTGGACATGGGGCTTGTGTTGATTTGAGTGAGAATGGCCCCACAGACTCATATGTTTGAATACTTCGGTCCCAGTTTGGGAATGGGACCTGTTTGGGAATGATTAGGAGGTATGGACTTGTTGGAGGAGGTGTATCACTAGAGTCCAGCTTTGAGGCTTTAAAAGACACATGCCATTCCCAGTGTGTCTCTCCTGCCTTCTATTTGCAGATCAAGAGGTGAGCTCTCAGCTTTTCCTGCCATCATGGACTAAAATCCTCTGAAAATGTAATTCCTAAATTAAACGTTTTCTTTTATAAGTTGCCTTGGTCATGGTGTTTTATAACAATACTAGAAATGTAACCAAGACAGAGCTGATAGTGATGAAAGAAATGAAAGCAACAGGTTTAAGTGGAGGTGGAGAGGGAGGGGGTGGATTGGTCTCAGCTAAGGGTGTATAAAAAGGTCAAATTGAGCCGGGCATTGGTGGTACACTCGGGAGGCAGAGGCAGAGGCAGAGGCAGAGGCAGAGGCAGGTGAGTTGGAGGCCAGCCTGGTCTCCAGAGCGAGTGCCAGGATAGGCTCCTGTCTCAAAAAACCAAAAAAAAAAAAAAAGTCAAATTGAAACTCACTACTTTTAAAACTACATTTTTAAAAGGAATATTAATGAAATGGAGGTATCCTTCTTTGGTGAGCAATGTTGCTTTCAGAAGACATGGGCTATTAAATATTTCTATTGCTCTTGGTTTCCCACCACAACTAGATGGTAAGATGCTATTTCTCAAGACACCATACACTTTAGTTGCAGAACAGAAATCAATCTAACTGACCAGGAAAATCTCTCACTGCTAGCTAGCTTGCACGGTGCTGGAAGGCTCTATGCAGGCTGCTGGGGTTAGGAAGAAATATCATCAATGTTTTTTTTTAATAGTGTGGGATCCTGCATGATTCAGTATCAACCTCCAAGATAAGATGTGCCTACTGGTGCACTACTGACATGAAGGTTATGGGCATAACTAACCACTTTATGATTAGATGTGAGGCTTGTACCACGGGAGAAAATTCATACCTGGTACTATAAACCTAAAAGCCCATGAATTCGAGGTCATCAGCCCTCAGGGGAAACCTACTGTTGTTATTTTGCTTAATAGTTATGTTTTAATCTGCCTTCTAAATATTTATGATCATATTCACAGATGAGGGCTGCTCATCAGAGAACTTTCTTATTTGCAGTGGATAGTGGGTAATGCATAGATTCATAATTGGTCAGAATACTGAGAACACATGACTTTATACCAACCTCCCCCCATGCCCGAAAGCCTCAGAGCGTAGAGAGAATGCTAGAACCTAGCTGTAGGATGTAGAGTTCTTTTAAATGCAGTCTTCTGGACATGTCATGGCATTGCACCCATCATCTCACAGTAGCTGTGCTTACCTCCACAAGCCCTGAACATAGTCAAGCCAGTCAAAGCTCCATCATAGAGTCTTGTGAGGCCCCAACCCTAGCTGAAGAAATATTGGCAGTTGGTGGTGGATGAGGGAGGGTCAATTTTCTTATGTTATCTTGATCACATTCTAGGAAGAAACGTTAGCTTTTGCAAATTCCTCCTCATCCTCCAGCTCATTCAGATCAGTATGGCCTCCCCCAAGAAGCTTTTCCTTGGCTTGCGTTCCTTGGCTACATGGTGTGAAAAGCTGTCACAAAGCCCACTTACAGTTACTGCACCACAGCAGTTTGTTCATTTGTTTATTTGCTTAGAACCTTTTAGGGCTCGGAATACTGTCCACACATTCATATGGATGACCATCTGGTGGAGTTATTCGGGGAAGTGGGTCCTAACTGCGGAGAAGTAGGTCTATTGTTGGGTCCTAACTGGGGGGAAGTAGGTCATTATTGTTATGACCAGACTGGCAGGAATGAGGATTTTTCCAAAGAGACACTTGTCTTTTGGCTAACTGATACTATGATTCTTGCTAGCATTTCCTCAGGAGTCGCATCCTATGAGAACAAGGAGGCTGAAGGCCAGTGCAGTGAGAGCAGAAGTTTGTTTTGAAGGAAGACATTTCACTCAGTTCTCACAAATTACCAGATCACTTTGTGAGAGCATGGAGACCAGACAAAGATTGGTCAATGATGGGTAGGATTCCATCTTGACTAGGACTGCTTAGCTATGTGTACGTCTTACAATGAATTTAAATCTGTACCTTATATCAGTGTCACCAGAGGGAGATGGCTATGTGAGGGTAGGAATCACCGGGTCCCCATATATTCCATTATAGAAATTGCCTGTTTTCTGTCCTTACCATTCACTTGCCTCTTTAATTGGCTTATTGAGGACTGGCAGAGCCTGGCCTGTTAGAGCTCCCAAGACCCAGTCTCTGACCCTAGTAACTCTTGAAATGAACTTCTGAAGGTTATGCCCAGTCCTGGTTCCACGGTGTACTCTCAGCTTCCTGGCCAGATGAACAAACCTCCACGTCACATATCTGCAGCTACCCTGCCTCACCACCATGGACTGCTCCCTCTGAAACCACGAGGGACAAGAAACCTTGCACCCCCTAAGTTGTGCCTCTAAAGTATTCTGTTACAGAGATGTAAGAGTAACCAATACACACACATTTAAGAAGGGAAAGTCCACTCTTGGTTGATTGGCTGTACAAACCCAGGCCATAGACCTCAGCTTGCTGAGTGACCATTTATATAAAACCCTTTGTAGGGATGGAGGCGGTGACTTGGCTGGTAAAACTTGCCTTGCAAATGTAAGGACCTGCCTTCAAGCACCAGAATCTATGTTTAAAAGGAAAAGAAGTCAGGTGCATCCCTGGTTTCACTGGCCAGCCAGCCTAGTCTACCTGGAGAGTTCCAGGCTAATAAGATACTGGCTCAAACAAAACTGCTTCCTGAAGAATGACACCTCAAGCTGTCCCATTGGCCTCTACAAGTACTTGCCATGCAGATGCATGCACTTCACAGTAAGCCTCTGTGCTTTTTGAACTCCTGTAAGCACAACAGTGTTTCATGGCTTAGCCTGACACTGGCCGGGTGAACAAATGAATATGGCTGCACATTGTGCCTCTGGTGGTTCCTAGTGATTCTCCTATCATGAATTGCCTTCTGTGTAACTACTTAGCACATCCTGGGGTTCACTAAACAGTGAGTCTGCAGAGGAACATTAAGCTTCCAGTGACACCAATGGCTGTCATTTTTTTAAATTCCTGGCATGGATCCTGGCTGAGGAGTATGTCTTTTTTCATACATGTGTGCCATGTGAGCTTTACACACACATACATATGACTCAAGTACAAATCAGCAGCCGCATGCGGCCCACAGTCACATCACACCAGTGTGTCAGTCCCTGCTTCCCACCGGCTCTTAATTTTCTACTTCTTAAAGGACTTAATTCACTTGAGAATATAATTTCGATTCCAGCATAATTAGGCACCTAATTACCTAATTACATGATTTGATAACCCTGATCAGATTGCATGTGTATATAATGATGCTTTGGTTAGCTATGATAACTAGCTCTAGGAGGTTTATATTCTGCACACAGATGGGGAGGTGTTCTTCCTGGGCAGCAGCAGATCCTGTGTCTGTAACAAGCAGGACAGCTGGCCAGGAGGCAGTCGCAAGGAGTTTTACAATCTTTACTTGGACAGTCTCTTTGTGAGTGTGTGTGTGTGTGTGTGTGTGTGTGTGTGTGCACGCGTGCGCGCGCGTGCACGCAAGTGAGTGGGTAGGCATGGGTGGGTTATAGGTCAGAGGTCATTCTCAGGTCTTATTCCCCTGCACACTGTCCATCTTAACTTTTGAGACAGGGTCTCTCACCAAGACCCAGGGGTCACTAAGTTCCTAACTGGTAAGCCTCAGGGATCCTCCTGTGTCCACCTCCCCTGCTGGAATTCTAAGTGCACACCAAGCTTGCTGGCTTTTCTTCCTGGGTTCTGAGGATCCGACTCAGGTCATCAAGCTCCTGAAGTCAGCATTTTGCTAACAGTGACCTCACTAGCCCTTGGATGCATCATGACAAGAGACTGAGTTTCCACAGTGCAAAGCAGACAGCAGAACTACCACAGGCAGGGTGAGCAAAGGAGGGCAGAGGGCCCCTAGGCAGCAGGACAGAGTGTGGTCCAAAAGAGGAATGTGCACTGGGACAGCACCCTGGAAGGAAGGAAAGGCCAGGCTGGGAGCAGGAAGTGGGTGTCCTTCCTGTCCTTTCTGAAATGTTTCTCTTCTTCCTGTGACCCAGATGCTCTGAGAGCTCGAGGCTACGGGACTGGGGCTGAGTGTGCAGAGGGGAACCTCCCTCTCAGGGCTGTAGCCTGGCTCTCAGGGAACCACCCTGATAAGGACCAGGTGGGCGTGATACACAGTGTTCCTGACACATCAAACTGCTTAGACCTCCACACACTGGGGATGTAAATTCCCCAGCTAACGAAGATTCCTAAATTGAGCTTAACTTTTCTGAAAGACTTCAGAAAAAGCTCCCGAATCTTAGGGTGTTTTAGAACTGAATTTTCAAGATGGACATTCATTTTGCAAAACCCCAATGCTTTCTGTCGTATTGGCTTCTCTGAGCAAGACCACAGGTTGGCTTACGTGCTAGACTTGCATTTGGAAAGGGTATGGCAGAAGGCAGAGGCAGGGTTTAAATATTGGGAGCATATTGGCTGGGTGGGGGTAAAGACAGCAATCTGCAAATTAAATAAAATTGCCCTTTCCAAAAGTTACCTCATAGTTCTTCAAGGGGTCACTGCAGTGGGTGACACAGAGAGCCTGGAATTTGGTGTCAGAGGTTTAGCAGGAGTTTGACTCCCTGTCCACCCCAGCTACATGGGCAATGGGTTGTAGAGAGGACATGAGAACATCCTGGATGGCTCCCTTGTGGTGACATTTTCTACAGGAGATCTCTCTTACTATCCGCATGTGTGCCCATGTGGTCACAAGTATACACTCATGTGTGTGGACCCACTGGGAAAGTGGAAATCTGGACTTTGGTTGTGGAGATGAGATGGCACGATGCTTAGGGCTGGCACTCCCTCATCATCTGGGCTGGCCGGCTTTCCTGTGTTTCCCATGACACTATTTATCCTTCCTTGGCCCTCCAAATCCCATCTGCTAAATACCAGGGCAGGAAAAACACCCACATGAGTCACCCGTTCACTTCCTCTTTGTATCTGGGATGGAATCAGGAAGCCACCAGCCATGGTCCCACCCCTGTCCTGTCTTTTGTCTGGGCTTGGGGGAGGATAAGCCATTTCTCCCCACCATTCCTGCCACACTACTCCTTTACCCCTTCCTCCCGCTGTTTCCCCTGCTCCTGCTGTTTCCCCTGATGGAATGCACTACGGACATCGAAATCTGTCACTCTGGCGAGCCCCTGTTCCATCGTCCCCATTCCCTGTCCATATCTTGTGATTTATATTTGTCCACATTAGTTTTTTAAAACCAAAGACGTCACACACGCATATATAATTCTTCCTCTGTCAGCTGAAGTCCCATGACACAAACCAGTTGCTATCTAAATTGTTTCTTTCGTAGAAAGGGATAAGTCCCTCCCCCCCCCCCCGCCCCAGACTAGTAAGAGGAAAGCTAACAAACTTAGAGCCACTTTCATTTGAGGAATTTAGAGCAGGTGTGTTTGAAATCCGGACCCAGCCGGGCGTTGGTGGCACACGCCTTTAATCCCAGCACTTGGGAGGCAGAGGCAGGTAGATCTCTGTGAGTTCGAGGCCAGCCTGGTCTCCAGAGCGAGTGCCAGGATAGGCTACAAAGCTACACAGAGAAACCCTGTCTCGAAAGCCAACCAACCAACCAACCAAACAAACAAACAAAAAAACAACAAACAAACAATCCGGCCCCCAGTAAAAAGCAGATTGATAAAGTTCCTGCTGCAGTGACTAACCTCTCACCACTTACCAGGGATCTCACTCCTCAAAAGCAGCTCTAAGGAGACTTTGTTTAATCAAACTGAATAACAGAATAAAATAAGTTACCAAGAAAACCACTAGGCAGCTACAGAATTGGGTTCATTGTTCAATCAAGATTAAAGATACCTGCTAGGAGATGATCTAAAACAGGACAGATTTCACATTCTTGTATTCTTTTAAAGTATGGACATTTCCACAGTGAGTAGATGCTGTAGGAGAGAGGTTCTAGGAAAAGGGCATGGTGGTTTGAATAAGAATAGCCTCCATAAACTCATATTTGAATGGAGTGGCACTGTTTTGAGGTGTGGTCTTGTTGGAGGAAGTGTGTCACTGGGGGTGGCCTTTGAGGTTTCAAATGCTCGAGCCAGGACCAGTCTCTCTCTCCCTCTCCCTCTCCCTCTCCCTCCCTCTCCCTCTCCCTCTCCCCCTCTCCCTCTCCCCTCTCCCTCTCCCTCTCCCTCTCCCTCTCCCTCTCCCTCTCCCTCTCCCTCTCTCTCTCCCTCTCCCTCTCCCTCTCTCTCTCTCTCTCTCTTCCTGCTGCCTGCTGATCCAGATGTAGAAGCCTCAGCTACCTCTCCAGTACCATGTCTACCTGCATGTCACATGCTTCCCACCATGACAATAATGAACTAAACCTCTGAACTGTAAGCCAGCCCAATTACATGTTTTCCTTTATAAGACACACTCAGAGAGGCCTCTTTACTCCTGGCTCTCAACTCTGGCTCCACACATGTCACCCAGGATTCTTTCAAAAACAACTGTGCTGGGATGTGTATGTAGCTTAGTGGCAGAGCATGTGTTTGGCATGTGCAAGGCTCTGAGTTCAATCCCTGGCACCACCACAACAAAAAGAAAATAAAACACCTTTGTCTAGGTCCTATCCTATTAGGATTATTGGCTAAAGCTTCAAGATCCCCGAGAAGCTTAATTTTATATAAACAACAAGACTGTTTTAGTCTAAGTGCATCCCAAATACTGTCTGCTGGACCCACAGATATTCATCTGAAACCCCTAGATGTGCTAAGTCAGAGAAGGTTGGAATTTGAAGGTAGAATATGATGTTGTCAAGCAGGGTGTGTGTGTGTGTGTGTGTGTGTGTGTGTGTGTGTGTGTGTGTGTGTCTGTGTGTATGAAGGGCCAGTGAAAATTCTAGTTGGCCCTTTATTGGGGAAGGCAGCCTGGGGGTCACCCAACATGGCACCTAATCTGACCATACCTTAGGTGAAATACCTTGACATTTCTATAGGAATCTAATGTCTCAGCATTAAAATAGGGATGACAGTGCTAGCTTCACAGGGAATTATGAACAGTTCTCACTTCACAAACAACCCCACGATCCCATTGGATCCCCATCTATAATGCCATGCTGGCACCTGTGGACCCCTCAGTAGCTCTGCTCCCCAAGGCTCCGAGCGGCCAAGTCTTTATATGTTCCTAAGTAGGCCATCAGTAGTTCAGCCTGCTGTGCTGAGCAGGAAATGAACGAGATTTCCTGGGTCTCAGTCTCCTATTTCTGAGAACTGTGGCTCTAGGGACAGGTCCAAGACAGCAGCTGCTGAGTGTCTGGCCTGGGCCCACTTTATCAGCACCAACTGTACAGTGCAGAGTCCCTGCATCCCCCTGCAGCTGACTGATAAGAGGCTCAGCTACTGTTTCAGGCTTATCAGAGGCAGACCTGGGTGGAGGGGCCACTTCCATCAGTGTAAAGAGGAGGAAAAAGGGCCCTACATGGAAATATAAAACCCTCCCCCTCACACACAGCCATGGTAGCTAGCTGTCTGTCCCTTCAGCTATCCTCTGCACCTGGCTGGCATGCATGATCCACCTCACTTTTCACTCAGATACAGATCACTCCAGACCCTTCATGACGGAGTGACAAGATGCCACCTGCATCCCTGCTCAAGAAGTAACTGGGGTTCAGAGATGCTTGGGATCTGAAGCACAGCAGAGGCTGGACACAATATCCAAGTGGTCAAGACCTGCAAAGTGGAACCAGTTGGGTCTCCTTAACAGTGTGTGTGTGTGTGTGTGTGTGTGTGTGTGTGTGTGTGTGTACAAATATGCATAGTGGGGAATACATATATGGTACTTGCCATGAAGTCATTTGTCACTTTATGCAAGATCACCTAAAGTCCACTGTGACCCAAGGGAAAGAGCACAGACTGTGGTCAACCTGTGGGTGAGGCACTTTGTGGTAAACACATGAATTCCTGTCATAGGTCTGCCATTCACTACTGCCATAACTGTGGCCCTGCCATAGTTACTCTCCGCTTCTCCAGTGTGGTACCAAATTTATGAGTACCTGTAGGCACCAGCCTTTCATCCCTATCACAAATTCCTGAAGAGGAAAAGGTTTAGCTGGCTCACAGGTTTAGTGAGATTTAGTCTTCCATCAGTTGCCTCTTTGCCCTGTGCCTATGCTATAGCAGTGTGTCCAGCTATATCTGTTGGAGAACGAGTGCTTGGCTCTTTTGCTTCCTTCAGATCTTTCTCAAATATCACCTCCTGTGGTGGTATAGCCTCTGTCCATACTCTGTAAAATGGCAGGAACCCTCTTGGGTGGGAAGATGGCTCAGTTGGTAGAGTGCCTTCCAAGCATGAGGACCTGAGTTGGAAAAGTACAGTGGTGTTCCTGTAATCTTAGTGCCCAGGGAGGAAACAAGCAGATCCCTAGGGATCTCTGGTCAGGCTTGGTGAGATCCAGGCTGGTGAGAAACCCTATCCTACCCAACCAAACCAAAACCTAAGGTGGATGGATGATGCCTGAAGGATGACAAGGGAGGCTACCCATGAACTACACACACACACACACACACACACACACACACACACACACACACACACAGCATCCCTTGTTCTCTCTAACCCTTAGCACTATGTGATGGACTGAGCCTTCCACTGTGTGTCTGTCCCTCTTCTTGAGGATCACTACTGGTTTGCTCATTGTCACATCTCTGGGGCCTGGCACATAGCTGGTGCTCCATATATGACTTTTGGGCTACAGGCTGACTGGTGTGGTAGAAGAGGCAAGAGGGGAAACTGAGGGCAAACCTGAATAGATTACCTGTTCTTTATTACTGAGCCATCCCTCTGCACTTAACCCATGACTCCAGGGACTGCTTGTAGGTGACTCTAAAATTTTGATATTTCTGTCTGTCTGTCTGTCTGTCTGTCTGTCTGTCTATCTATTTGATATCTATTTAGTGTGTGTGTGTGTGTGTGTGTGTGTGTGTGTGTAGGTATGCACATGCTATAGAACGCATGAGAAGGTCAGAGGAAAATCTGTGGAAGTTCGTCCTCTTCTACTATGTGGGTCCCAAGGATTGAACTCGGTTTATCAGGCTTCACTGTATGGTATGTGCCTTTACCAACCGACTCACCTCATCAGCTCTATGTGACTTTAAAAACCATCTATCCTGGGAGCTGGGGAGATGGGTCAGTGCAAGAATAAAGACCTGAGATTGGACCATAGGATCCATGTTAAGAGCCAAGTGTGGCTGCTTCTGTACCGGTACTCTCAGTTACACTGCTGTCTGCTAGTGTAACTCCAGGCTTAGTGAGAGACCCTGCCTCGAAGGAGTTAAGGCAGCGAGTGGTAGAACAGGTGTCATGTTCCTAGCCTACAGGCATGCACAAGTGCACACACCTGCATACAAGTGTACACACACCCTCACATCTAATGTGTGGGTCAGGGTGGTACCTGTAGATGAAATTCCATGACACATGCACAGACCATCAGTGACTTCCTCACCTCAAATGGGCTGTCCCCACTGCTTCCTCAGCCCCAGAGCATCACTCCACCTTACCTCACCCTTGCTAGTCCCATTTCAGACTGCTCTCCTGTCTCCATGCATGGACCTCATGGAGAAACTCCATATGGCACTTGTCACATCAGTGATGACACACTGTGTCCCAAGGCACAACTGGCAAGACAAGCCCAGCTCATGGTCAGGAAGAATTCTGCCCATGCTTGGGAGCCATCACTTTATAACCAGCAGATATAGGCACACGTAACCTCAGAGTGTCCACTTCCAAGTCTGAGGACTGCTTTCTGAGTGGGCATACCTTTCAGTAGGAAACACAAAGTAAGCCTGGTCTGGCACCTCCTATGTGGAAAGTTTGCCCACACTGGGGTGACAGGTACCATTTTGTGAACATGGGAGAGGGATGGCGGAGCTCCAGCTTTAGGGTCAAGGGAAGCCTGTCTGATTGGCAGTATACCTGCTCCTCAATTCCTCCTGAACCTACTCAGAGGAGGTGAGGGTTCTCTGAAGGACAGTGGCAGTGCCTGTTTTGGCAGAGGAGCTGACAGGATGACCAGGAGTAAATATAAGAAGGTGGCCCTTGGCTGGCAGCCTGGTCAGTGCAGATGAGGGAAAGGTATCAGTGTGTTTTTAGGGACCAGTTAAATGGACATGGCCTGGATAGCCTTATGCTGCTGTTTGCAGCCCATTCTCAGCTGCAGAGCTCCCTTCTACAGATACCCATCTCTGAAGCTGGCCTCCTTGTTACCCATCCCTGAAGCTGATCTCCATGGAGAGCTGTAATGGTCTAGCCTGCATCTTGACTTGGAAGTTTTAGGCCCTCTGTTGGTTTAAGTAAGGAGCTCACAGATTTTTTTCTTTCTATAGAGCCAGAAAATGAACAGTTTAGGCAAGGTCAGTGTGTGGGCAGGGGTTCAACTCAGCCATCACAGTGAAGCAGTGTGGCTGTGTTCTGATAATACTTTACAAGACCAGGCAGCATGGCTAGGAGGATGTCAGGGGCTAAAGGCTTACCTTGCATAAACAAGGACCTGAGTTTAATCCTAGAACCCAATGGTAGCACAAATGGTAGGTAGCACATGCTTGTATTCCCAGAGCCAGGAAGAGGAGTGGGCAGATTGCTGGGGGTCTCTGGCCAGCCAGCTTCCTAACTGGTGAATGTCAGATCAAGGAGATACCTTGTTTCAAAGGAAGTGCACAGTATTGCCAAGGATGAACCCCAAGACTTCTCTGGTTTATACAAGGGTGTGCACACACACAACCTCATAAGGAACATACACACAAACCTATCCACACACATACATTAAAAACACAAACAAAAGAAACAAGGCAGTAGCTGGATGTGGGCTCTGATCCAGTTTTCAGATTTCTGGGTTTCAGGCCCACATCTCCTTGTGTTTTGCCTGTCATTGTAACATCCATTGAGTGTGCACCACGTAGTAGGCCTGGCCTCTCACCTATGCCTTCAGAACGGTGCTCACTCTGTATCTTTAACCCAGCTCTGTCTTACTCAAAGTCTGAGGTGCTACAGCCTGGGATCCCAAGTGGGACTGTTGCCTCAGAAGGGGCTACCATGTATGGCAGGGCAAAGAATCTGTCTGTCCAGGGGTAGTCTCCAAACGTAGAGAGTTCTTAGAGGAGCCATCTTCAGGTATCATCAGGGCTTCCCAGAGCAAAAGGCAGGGTGGAAGAAACCAGACTTGCTTCAGCCCAGAGAGACACTGCTCTGATCTCACAGCCCTAGTGACCTTGTGGGTGAGATGTGGCCAGGGATGTTTTCATCAGGGACAGTTATTTATCAAGAGGCACCACCCAGGCTGGCAGCTGGTGCTCCGTGGATAAAGCACTTGCCATGCACACCAGGTGACCTGAGTTGGGATCACCAGAACCATATAAAGCTAGGCAGAGCAATGCACACTTGTGGCCCCAGTGTTCTTAAGGTGAGATTCGGGGTAAACACAAGAGAATACTGGGAAACTCAAACACTAGGTAGCCTGCATTATGCAGAAGGGAAAAGGCACAGGGATGGGGGAGGGTAGCACCATCCTGGATACAGAGGGAATGAAGGAGGTTAGCTGTCTCCACGGAATAATACATTCTGATATGAAGGCTCTGGGGTGCTCATGAGCTGCAAACACGGGCTCCTGGGGCATCTGCATGTTTACGAACACCACTGGCCACACCCACCTTTCTTGTGGAGTCCTCAAAGATGTGTTTCACTTCCTTCATCATTGTAAGTTTTCTCTGTGGGCAACAAGCATCATTTCACTCAGATGCTTAAAAATGGACTGTTTCAAGCCAGCTCTAAAGGATCTGGGATTCTTAAGTAGGAAATGGCCCAGGGGTAAATACCAAAGCCTGACACAAACACTTAGCTTATGCGAAGGAACTTTCTTTCAATCTTGTGAATGAAAACTCCTTTTCTAAGACTCATTTCCTGCACACATGAGGGCTGGTGTTATGGGGGGGGGTTCAGAGACAGCCAGGGACTTATGCTGACTGAGTTCAGAGGGGTGCTGTGCTCATTGATAGGGTGCCACCCACCCACTGCATAGGAAGATGGTCATTGCCTCACTGCTTCTGGAGGCCAGGCTGCTTCTGCACACTGCAAGGACTTGGCACACCAGTCCCTCCTTTGCTGTCTGGCATCCCTCCAACTCATCCTGACTTAAGTGATTCTCCAAATTATGACATCAATTAACAGAAACACCAAGAGCTTGCTTCCTCAAACACAAGTGGATTTGTGTGTGTGTGTGTGTGTGTGTACATGTGTTCAGGCCAGAGGTGAACCTTAGATGTTGTTCGTCAGGTGCCATTCATCTTGTTATTCAAGACTAGGTCTCTCCCTGGCCCGGGACTCTCTTCCCAACCATGTGAGGCTAGAATGCCAGCAAACCCTGTGGAGTCTCTGCCTCCCCAGCACAGGGATTACAAATGTGTGCCACCATGTCATGCTTTTCTAAGGATTAAAGTCAGGTCCAAATGCTTTACCTGGTGTTTTATCTCCCCAGCCCACACACACCGAGTTCTGATTCCATTAGGTAAGACTACATTGTATAAAGAAAAGTTCAATATAACTTAGTATTAGCTGAAGTTGAGACCAGAGTGAGTCTACTGCATAGAGCTACTCTTCAAATATCCAGGTTCTCGGATATGTATTATATTATATATACTATATTATATAATATTAGGTATTAACCCAACCACTAGCAAGAAACAGAGCAATTTGATCCCAAAGCTGAATCTGTGACAAAATGCCCCTTCAACAGAACTGCGAGCTCAGTATCCCAGTTATGATATGTACCTGCTGCTCTGTGGGCAGGGATATTAGTTATCTTCACTTCTCAGTCTGGAGAACCATGACAGGGTAGCCCACTGTATATATTATGAGGTAGGGATGCAGGAACTAGTTCACCAACATTTGTGGATACATGGTTTCCATCCCAGAATTCTTTATCCAGTTTCACTTTCAACTCTCCAGGTTTTCTTTAACTTTTAAAAATTCTATGTATTTTATTTTATTTGTGTGTGTGTGTGTGTGTGTGTGTGTGTGTGTGTGTGTGTGTACACATCTGAATACGTGCATGTGCCCATGTGTGTGTAGGAACGTACAGAGGTCAGAAGAGGGCATCATATCCTGGAGCTGCAGTTACAGGCTGTTAAGGGCTACCTGATATGGGTTCTAGGATCTGAACTCAAATCCTCATGAATGAACTGCGAGCCCTCTTAACCACTGAGCAATCTCCCCAGTCTCATGCTTTCCAAATTTTCTTCATGGTATCAATCTGGGAATGCTGAAGTGAGGCTAAGAATTTTCTTCAAAAGCTGGGTAGTGGTGGTGCACACCTTTAATCTTAGCACTGGGGAGGCATGGTCAATCGGATCTGTGAGTTCAAGGACAGCCTGGTCTACAGAGCCAGGTCAGGACAGCCAGGGCTTCACAGAGAAACCTTGTCTCGAAAAATCAAAACAAACAAACAAACAATTTTCTTCATGGGATTCATTGGCAGAATGACACACTGGGGTCTGGTGAAAGATGGGCTATGAACCATGATGAGAATGTCTTACAAGTTCACATGGCAGAATTCAACCCTCTAGAAGGCTCCGTTGAGATCCCAGCACATGGTATCTTCACAGAGAGCAAAGCAAACAGTGGTTATCTGTCCTGGCTCGGAGAGGCACTGGGATACAAGTTTCATACTTCTCTCAAGATTGAGCCATCACAAGGGTCCCAAGGAGGTGTGGTTCCCAGAACTCTCACTTCCTACTCAGCTGACTCATGGAGATTCTGTCTTTTGTACTTCTCTACTTCAGCTGGGACTATTTTAGGATTGCTACTGTTGGTGCTGAAAAGATAACTAAAAGTAAAAACAATTGCAGTGGAGATTTGAGGTAAGACCATCATTTTTGTACATGTGGCTTTGGGTGGGGACCTCAGGTGGGAAGTCATTTCTTTTGAAATTGCAGGGACACTTTGCCAGATCTGCAACTCTGTTAGATGTGCCTGAACTAGGGGAGGCTGTGCCAGGTGTTCCTATGTGATACAGACCTCCTTGGTTCTCCGTGGTTTCAGAGCTTGACTTCCTAAACAGGCTCCAGGCAATAGTAGCCAAGTGCCCTGTGCCTCCTACAGTCATCACACAGACAGCACCCACTGGACTATAGCCACTGTTCACAACCTTGGGGAATGGCTCAGTAAGAAGTGTGAGGACCTGAGTTTGAATTCCCTGGCATGCACCTAAAATTGGGTGTGGTAGCATGTCTGTAGTCACAGCATTCCTACAATGGGAGAGAAGACAGAGACAGAAGAGGCCTTGGAAACTTGGAGGCCAGCTAGCCTGGCATTCACTGTGAAGAAAAATAAGGGACTTTAACTCTAACAGGGTGGAAGGTGAATACTGGCACCCGAGGCTGTCCTCTGACTTACACACCTGTGCCACAGCGTGCTTTCATTCACACTTACACATATACACACAGCATCACACATAGTGGCTCTGGGGTGGAGGTATTCCAGGAACTAGTAGAGGACATTAGTCTCTTTAGACAGTAACCCTAGCAGGCAGCTGTCCACTGTTTCCCCCTTGGGGGACAAGGGGTGGACTCACTGACGGGACCTGAACAGCTACAAATGGCCGCTGTATATCTCTCTGCAGACAGCATTGACAGCTGCTGGTCAGCGCTGGGCAAGCCGAGGTGGCTGGGGGAACAGAAGCACCTGGGGTAGGTCGAAGGAAGGCTTTTTGTTTGTTTTTTGTTGTTTTGTTCTTGGTACTGTGTCTGGTAGCATAGGCTTCTTGGCAGGTTGAAATAGAAGTGTTACAAGTTCAAGTCCTGCTGGGTGACTTGTTGAAACCTTGTCTTAAAATTTACAAAAGGAAAAAAGAAGGCTGTGGTTAAGAATGTGCCTAACATGCACAGGATACCAGTGTCATAAAAGGGCTCAGGAGACAGCTGTGTCAGGAAAGTGTTTGCCTTGCAAACGTGGGGTCCTGGGGTCGATCCCTAGAGTCCACATAAAAAGCCAGTTGTAGCAGTGCACATCTATAATCCCAGCACTGGATGCAGCAGATAGGGCTCTCCAGGGATTGCGGCAAGCTAGTCTAGCCACAACATTGAGTTGTGACATGAGAACCAATATCTCAAAAAACAAAGTGGAAAGTGATTGAGGAAAACAGATAACACTGACCCTGACCGCTGGCCACTATGTGAGCATGCATACACACACATACGTGCCCCCACCCATGAATACACAAACACACATACACCACAACTCACCCAAAGAACAGAAAAGATGAGGAAATAAAGGCTGTTCCTTCTGGGGATGTGGGAATGGCCTTGGGTCTTACTGGAGTCAAGCAGAAGGTCCAGCATGGCAGCTGACCAAGTTCTGGGGAAGAGGGGACGTATCTGGTGTCAAGGCTGGAGTGTTGATGACACAAGCGGTGCTTGGGGGCTATGGCCTTTTGGAACCCCAGCTGCCGCCATCATAATCTGGAATTAACATCTACACAGACCGCATGGTGGTTGGATGAAGGACTGCATGGGTATCCTTGAGGTGGAAGGTGTGGGCCCTTGCTATGTGTCACTCACTGCCTTCCCTTGTGTGCCTGGGCCAAGGTCCTGGCATTGGGCTTTGCCCATCTCTGACTGTGGTGATTAAAATGTGAATGTCCTCCATTGACTTATGTGTTTGAAAATTCTTGATCCCTTGTTGGTGGCACTGTTTTAGAAGGTTTGGACCCTTGAAAGACTGCCTCAGGTTTATAGGCTAAGTCCCACTAAGGGACTGCCCCGCCCCACTTACTGTTTGTGCCCTGCTTCCTGACTACAGTAACAGTGTGACTAGTCTCCTCCTGCCTCCATGCCCTCCCAGTCATGATGGACTAATTCACCTTGAACTGTGAGCCAAGAATAAATCCTTCATCCCTTAGGTGGCTTCTTGTCAGGTAGAGTCACAGCCCCAGGAAAAGTAACCAACACACTAGACCACACACCAAATGCAAGTGACCAGTGCAACCTCTAGACCAGCTGTTCTCTGCCCATGGGACCAAACCCTTTGGTGTCACACATCAGATACCTTGCATATCAGATTATGATTCATAACTGTAGCAAAATTAACATTTTGAAGTAGCAATGAAATAATTGGTGTGGTCTCCACAGTATGAGGAACCACTGCTCTAAACTGTCCATCAGGACTCTCTGCTAGTCCTTTCCGCCCATCTACTTCTCAACCCCCTTCAGTTGTCAGCTGTATGTCTCCTAAGTATTTTCAGGCCACTGAGTTCCCTAAAAAGAGTTCTCTTACACACTATTTTCCATCCATTGACCTACAATTCTTCAGCGAACACCATTGCTTCTGAAACAATGAACCACAATTCTCAAACTTTTAAAGAGAGAGTAACCCAATTTCGTGGTTTAAGAAGCTAGTGGAAGGGCTGGAGAGATGGCTCTGTGGGTAAAAGAGCCTGTAGCACTAGCCTGATGAGGAAAGTTTAAATCACTGGAATCCACCAAAAGATGTGGTGGCTCACAACTGATATCGCAGCACTCTTTCAGTGAAACAGGAGGCAGAGGGACAGCTGCCCAGGAGGCTTGTGGACCAGCAGTCTAGGTCACAAAATGGGCCCATGCCTCAATGCAGTGACTGGGCAGAACCGACTCCTGAGAGTTGTCCTCTGACCTCCATATGTGTGCTGTAACATGCTCCCTCTCCATTCAATAGCAACAAGCAAAATCTCTACAAAGAAGCCCAAAGAGAAAGAGAATAGAAACAAAGGTTCAGAGGTAGGTGTACATACAGCAGGCAGGCAGGCAGGTATCTAGGTATGGGATGGCAGCCCAGCTTCTGGGCCACAGGGTGCCTACTATTGGGCCCCAATTCTCTGATCTTAGGGATACTTTCTTTCTGACAAATATTACATATATTTTATGACTGTAAAGATAAGCACACTCTTTACCTTTAATGCATCATTTTCTTCCTTCTGATTTTTGTGATCCTCTAGCAGTACTGTAAATTTTAATTCCGGTGTCCTGGGGGTGGGTGGAGCTGGCTGAAGCCCTCCTACACACTCTCAGTGTAGTGGGTGAGGAGACAGAAAAAGAGAAGGAGGGGACAGGCAGGGCTGCCTGTAAAGTCCCCTGTCACCTCGCTGGTTTCAGCGTGCCATCACACGCAAAAGGGAGATAAAATCCCTCCCCCGAGGCTGCTGGGGGTGACATGAGATAACTTACACTGCACACAGGCAGTATCGCCTCTGCTCTGAGTCACGGAGCCAGTCACAGTTAGAGGAGGAGGAAGGGTCAAGAGAGGTACAGAGCTGATGAAAAAAGAAAACTAAAAGAGATTGTGAAACTGAAGGGGAAAACAAAGAACTTGCATGGATTTTAGTCACAGCTGGCAAAAATGGAAAGAGAGCCATTTAGAGGACCTATCAGCTCCAGGGCAGGATTCAATAAAGCAAGGACCTGTGAGGAGTCACAGGACCCCCCTCTGAGCCTGATGTGTGGACAACAAGAGGAGGGGAGGGAGAGGAAAGGGAAGGAGGGAAAGGGGTAGAGGAGGTGTCAGTCTTCAGGAAGAGGAGAAGGAAGGGAGAGAGGAAGAGTCACTCCTCAAGAAGAGGAAGAGTGTTCATTCCTAAAAGGAGGGAGAGGAAGAAAGGGAGAAGAAGGAAGAAGAGGAGGGGGACAGGGAGGAGGGAGGGAGAGGAAGAGGCAGTAGGGAGAGGAAGAGGCCTGCCTCCAGAGAGAGAGAAGCCAGAGTCTGGGCCGTGGCTGTGGTCTGCTCAGAGGCAACGGACAGGACAGAGAAATGCTGCTTGAGAAGACACTGAAGGGCAGAGGTCTCCAGGGCAGGCACAGGAAAGAGCCTTCGCTGTGCATAGGCTAGGAGACACCTGAAATTCTAGAGCAGTCATGAACTTGTACCTGGCACCATTCTGTGAGTCCACATGTGCACACATTACATGGAAGCCGCAAATTAGCTGCAAGTACTGTCGGCAGGTGCCATCTACTTTGTCTTTTGAGACAGGCTTCTCATTGATCTAGACCTATTCAGGAGGCTAGTCTAGCTGGCTAGTGAGCCCCAGGAGAAGTACACCATCTCTGCCTCCCTAATGTGAGCCACCATGTGTTACCTTTTCTTCTATTTTTTGACATGAGTTCTGGGGAATCAAACTTATGTCTTTGTGCTTCCAGGACAAGAGTTTTAACTGATTGGTTTATCACACTTCCTAGGGACCATTCCTAGGAACTGTTTTACCTGTCGAGACACTTGGTACTCAGAATGTTCCCTTTATATAGATAGCATCATCATCCCCTTAATTGGATCAAGATTAGTTACAAAATGCTAGGACTCCATGCAACATGACAGTGTGGACCCCTTGTTAATACAGGAAGAAAACAGCAATAGTAGAACAAGAATAAATACAATGCTCTCTACATTCAGGTCCTTGTGGTACTGCCAGGGTTACCTAAAGAGGCCCTGTAACTTGCCCAAGGTCATTGATGGTTCATAACAGGTCCAGATTACAAATACCACTCACAACTACTGCCAACCTCTTCATCACTAGCACATTGATAAAATCTATTTGGGATACAGGGTGTTTTAAAAATGACTGAAGAGGGCTTGGGAGATGGCCCAGTAGGCAAAGAGCTTGGCTCATGCATGAGGACCTCAGTTTCACTGTCTCAACCCATGTAAAGAAAAGAAAAATAGGGCATGGTGGCAGGTTCTTGTGATTCCAGCAGTAAGGAAGGAGAGTTAAGAGGATTCCCAGGGCTCCCTAGTCAGAGAGCCTAGACTCATTGGCTCTAGGGCAATGTGACGCTGTATCTCAACAAGCAAGGTGGAGCCCAGCTAAATGGCTCAGTGGGTAAACCATTGCTGCCAAGCCTGATGGCCTGAGTTTGAACCTGGAACCTCATATGCCTCACATAGTAGAAGGAGAGAACTGATTCCCCCAAACTGTCTTCTAACCCCCCCCCCACACCAAACAAACAAATAAATAAATGGATGATATATAAAGCTAACAGCTCCCAAGGTAGGGATGGACAAGGTGGATGGCACCCAAGGAATGACACTTGAGGTTGTTCTTTACCCCCCCCGCCCCCCACACCTACACAAACTTTCACCCCCTCACACATGTGGACCTCAGTTGCTGAAGAAGAGTCTAAAGTTGAGGCCTCTAGCCCTGTGAAGTATTGCAAGCCTCTCTATGAGGGAGGATCCCCAGCAACTAAACTCTGCCTAAACTCTGCAGCTCAGTGCACACTCAGTGGGCCCAGCACAAATAACAGATAGGCACGACTGCTCTACCAGGTTTGATGTGGGAAGCCACCCTTTCCTCCCATGTGACAGACTCGAGTGCCCCTTTCCTACTGTTGACATGTGATGATTTTCCAGTCTGGAGTTCCAGGTGAAGCTGGGGTTACCGGTCAGCTGGAAGAGTGGGCGGGGTTTCAGGTCAGCTGGAAGAGTGGTGGGGTTACAGGTCAGCTGGAAGAGTGGTGGGGTTACAGGTCAGCTGGAAGAGTGGTGGGGTTACAGGTCAGCTGGAAGAGTGGTGGGGTTACAGATCAGCTGGAAGAGTGGTGGGGTTACAGGTCAGCTGGAAGAGTGGGCGGGGTTTCAGGTCAGCTGGAAGAGAGGGTCCTTGGGAACATGCACTGCACATGAAGGAGGAAGGCATGTGGAGTTTAGGTGACAGCTCTCTGTGGAAGAAGCCTATCAGCACCACCAAGATGCAGAGTAGAGACAGGCAGCCTGCTACATGAGTGTGTGCCAGGGTGGAAGTGGATACCCAGGCAGTACTGCGGCCATGTGCATCATAGGAGTGACCTGAAATAGAAGTTCCTTCTCTTAGCCCTGGAAAGGTCTCAGCAGCATAAGAGAAGGACTGTGTGATTTAATGCAGAGGGATATAAGCAAAGAGAGGACTACACAAAAGTGCCAGCAAACGGTGTCAAGAGGGCTAGGAAGATGGCTCCAGTGTGTCCCCCATGACCCCCAAAACCCATGTCAAAGCCATAAACGTTAGAAGTAGTAGTATAGGCACCTGCAACTCCGAGGCTATAGGGAGATGGAGGCAGAGACAGGAGCATTCCTGGAAGCTCTTGGGCCAGCTAGTGTGTCTTAGGAACTGGAGAAAAACAAGAAAGATCCTGTCTCAAAAAAGATGTCAAGTGAAGACCAACACCCCATATTGTCCTCTGACCTCCACATAAGCACCATGGTATGCATGTATCTGCACTGCAGTATACACTCAGAGGGAGGGAGGGGGAGAGGGAGAGAGAGAATTAGAGGGAGGGAGGGTGGGGGAGGGGAGAGGGAGAGAAATGAATGAGAGGTGATAGAGGTGAGGGTATTGGGTATCAAGGCAAGAGAAAGAGTAAGACCTCAAGGTTAGAGGTCAAAGTGACAGCAAGACCTTTCCCAAGCTTAGGGGCTCCCTGTGGCAGGGAAACAGCTGCACACAGGGCTTTCTAGCAGCTGGTGTGAGGCCTTGTCCAATCTCCACCTACCCCCAGATGGAATCCAGAGCCTGGAGCTGGGCTCTAGCCAGCAGGAGGGAAAGAGGCCATTGTCTGTTTCTACCACAGGCTAAAGGGTTGTACAAAAAACATTGTTTTAGAAGAATGTACAAAAATTAAAATTTATAAAACTGAGGGCAGTGGTCAGAACTCCCCCAGAAGGTCAGATGATCTAAGGCTCTAAAGGAACCACCAGGCCAAGCTGAGAGGTGGTGGGGGAGGAGGAGGTAAGAGTTGGATCTAGCTGTTGTGTTCTTAGCATGCCATGCCCTTGGTGTCTTTTTTACTGGTGTCAATGTCTCATCTACTGGCCTTTCAGTATACATCAAGTTCTGTCCTAAGAGCCACAGGGGTGACTTCTCAAAGACATTTCTGGCCTTTGGCCTGGAATGGTGCCACCTTTGAGCTTTAACATGGCCCATGTAATCACCACCTGTTTCTGACTGGCTCACTTAACAATTCTTTATGCTGGGCTCTAAGCAGGAGACTAGTGGGGGGAGAGTGTGGGCATAGAGTCACTCAGGAGGTCAGATTCTTGAGACGAGGCAGATGCAGGACCCACTGAGACTGCAAAGAATCCTCTTTGTAGGTTTGTTTGGTGGATGACTTCCAAGGCTGGGGAATTTTTTTTTTAAATGAGTTAGACTACATAAACAAGTCCCCGATAGACAAGCAGATGTGTTCAGGGGAGGGTACCCAGACATCTAGGAGCTGGATATAGGTTGTTGGGAAGGGTGAAGCTGGAAAGGCAGATGGCATGGGCAGATGCATAAGGGCCATGGGGGAAGGCTGCAGGCAGAGTGGGGCAGGTCTGACCCCAGGAAGAGAGAGATAGTGGTCATGGATCATGGTTGGAACACAAGCCTGGCTGAGGAGCTATGGAATGGCTGGCAGCTGTCACACATGGTTATGTTCTTGTTAATCAGATACAGCTCTTACGGTGAACACCTTGCCCTGCGTAGCAACAGGCATTTTAGTGCAATGACACCTACTCAGGTGGACTTTGGCTGTCTGTGTCTGTCAGCCCCTGTCACCAGGGTGGCTTAGTACTCAGCATGTTGGAAGCCTGAACCTGGTGGTCCTCCCTGATCCTCCAGTGTTTCTTCTGCCAAATACCTATTACTGCAAGCATGCTGGGGGGATCTGGGCAAGGTCCACATCAGGCCCTGGCCTGGAAGCACTGATACTATTGTTACATCAGCGAAAGCCAGAAATAATAGCCTTGCTACCTGCTGCTGGGAGACTGCTGAGGGGACCCACATCTGCAAGCCAGGCTTGGTTCCTAAACCACTGCAGCTAGGCATGGCTCCAGGTCACTTCTGTTCCCCAAGTGGATTATCGTGAAGTTGGTTGATGATATTCCCACAAACAGAAGAGAAAGCTGAGGCATTGAGATACTGGGATTCCCCTCAAAGCCAGTGAATGCCCAGGTCTGACACCACACAAGGACAGATAGACAGATGGACGGACTAGGCTCTGGTGAGCACTTCCCCCAAAAGTAATAGCATGTCTTATCAGTCAGAAAACATGCTTAGACTCTCTTGCATACTCTCAAGTGACCACAGTTCCTACCCATCAATTTAGTTGAGACGGTGAGAGTGAGCAAACCTGTAGGTGATCTTCTATACTTATGAATGGTCACTGACATTAGAAACTAGTGCAGGACTGGAGAGAGAGCTCAGTCTATAAACTACTTGCTACACAAGGGAGAACCTGAGCTTGATCACCAGGACCAACGTGAAAACGCTGGTGTGGTGCTACATATCTGTAACCCCAGCGCCAGGGAAATAGAGATAAGTAGATCCTGGAGCTCACTGGCAAGTCAGCCTAGCCTGCTCAGTGAGTTCTAGGACAGTGACACACCCTGCCCGAAACAGAAGGTGGAAAGCACCTGAGAAATGACATGTGAGGCTGCCCATGGGCTTGCATTGATACAAGCACAAATAGGTGCACACACACACTCATACACACACACACACACACACACTCATACACACACACACTCACACACACACTCATACACACACACACTCATACACACACACACTCATACACACACACACACTCATACACACACACACTCATACACACACACACTCATACACACACACACACTCATACACACACACACTCATACACACACACACACTCACACACACACACACACACACTCAGACACACAAACTCAGACACACACACACACACACACACACACTCATACACACACACACCTGGCAGAACCTTCAGGAGGACAGTTTCTGAGAATTTAAGAATATTTTAAACACACAAAGTATTTGTCTCATAGATTAAACCTTGGTGTAGGACACTTTATCCCGAGCTCCTACAATCACACACAGGTAAAATTCCACGTACAAAGATGGCCCCTGCCACCCAGAGATAAACCCACTTGATTTCTTAACCTCTCCCCACTCTCGGTGGAAGCAGTTACTTACTTCCACCACACACGCAAGCACACACACACACACACACACACACACACACACACACACACACACACGCCAACCACATAGAATGCCCCTTACCCCATAATCCTCTGCTTCCCAGAGTGTTTTGCAAGCCTCTAAAATACTTGCCCAACAAGGGTACCCTGGGAAAGGCTAGCTGCTTACTGTGCCAGCCCCACGAGACTCCCCATGTCCTCAGCATCTAGAGAGATTGCACAAGGGTTGAGATGTAATTTCATTTGGCACTTCTGGTCACCCTCTCTGCCTCTGCCAGCGACAGCAAATTCTATATAAAGCTGCCAAACCTGGCATCTCTACACTAAGCAGTGACCCCTTTTCAGCCAAGGGCAAGGCACCAGACTGCCCATGCATAACTTGCCAATAACGGTGACAATCAAGCTTAGAAGAAACACTAAACCCTGCTGGGTCCAGGCTGACCCGACAAATTTTCTCTGCTCCGACCTCAGGCACTGAGTAGCTACAGCTTCGTCATGGAGACAGGATATAGACACATCCTGTCTGAGTTAGCAGCAAGAAATAGGGCCCCAGGGGTCTCCCATAGCAGGGACCCTGCCAGAATCCAATGGGGGACAGTAATCTGGAGAACTATATGAGCAAGGGCTGTAACCCCATCAGCCCGGGAGGAGAGCTGTTTGCAGTTGTTGGCCAAGCAAGGTCTACAACTGAACACACGTGTCCATGCATTCACACACAAGAACACGAATCAGTCACAGACTGAAATAAATGCACATGATTCTGGCGGTCCACACTCTCTGATAAATTTCATCTTGGGGTGCTAGACATTTGTAAACACGTGTTATATCTCAGCCTGCACTCTCAAGCATTTATATGCATCTCATTCTTACAATCCAATGAGAAATATTCTATGAAGATTCCTCACTTCATGGATGCTGAAACCAGAGCTGAGAGATGTTACAGAGATGATCCCAATATAGGCAACATACACGACAGCGTGGCTGGGCACAAAATCACAGACCATCAATATATGGTAACTAAGTATCCAAGCCACACAAGACAGGGGCCCTGAAATTGCCTACATTTACAGGACTTAACACAGTGGTGGCAGACCAGGGGTATAGTTCAGTAGGTAGCATGCTTGACTAGCATGCATGGAGACCTGAGTTTCCTCTTTAGTACGGCATAAACTCTGTGTTACCACATGCCTGGTAACATAGTTTGGAGGCAGGAGGATCAGAAGTTTAAAGTCATCTTGGCCTGGTCCAATCCACAAACTAGCCTGGGTTACATAAAACCCTGTCTCAAAATTAAATTAAATTAAATTAAAATTAAAAAGGTCTCTTATTGACTTATTATAGTGATAGAGAACACCATGTAGGCTCTGAGTAATTCCTCTGTTAGGTGAGGGGTAAAGTGGATAAAGAGTTGTGTTCTTTCTAAAAACAACACTTTGGATTGCAAAAGCCCCAAAGTAGACCAAAGCAGAGGAGAGCAGGGCGCCAAGAGGCCCATCAATGTTTCCTACATCCGGAGACTCTCATTGCTCCAGTCACCAAGAAGTTAAAGCGTTTAAAAAGACAGTAGGTTTTGTTTGTTTGTTGTTTCATAATCTCAAGGAGTCAAGGAGAACGGATCCCACAAAGTCTGTTCCTGTCCCAGGGCCAGTGGGCCAGAAAGAACTGTTAGAGAATTTTGGAGTTTTCCCGAAGTTGGCCTCAGTTCCTGCGGCGACTTGCCTGGGGTGGGGTGAGGGGTTGGGGGGGTGCCTGGTTGCTGAAGGCTCGGCCTCTCCCTCTCTCTGGTCCCGGACCCTTCTCAAGCCCCACACAAAGAAACAGCGCGCCACCGCGGGGCTGGTGGCCTCTTTGGGTGGGGGACATCCATCGGGCCAAGGCGCCCGGCGGCCTGCTGTTGCAGGACTCGGACCCCGCGCGCTCGGTGCGCCACAGTGCGGCCCGGGTCAGGCGGGGACCCGGGACAGTCCCGGTACTCACCGTGGCGCGGGGGAGGCGGCGTGCTCCTGGGGCTGCTCATCGCCACGCGGCGGGGAAACACGCGGTGGGCGCACTGTGGCGAAGGGGGTCCCCAGCTCCTGGACCCTGCCTGTCGGTTGTACCTGGGGCTCCCACTCCGCGCGCTGCCAGCAGAAGGGAGGGGCTCCGCCCCAAGATAGGCACACTTCAACTTTTTTTTCTACAACTTGGCCATGAGGTTCCCACCCATTTTTTTTTTTTTTTAAGCATACACCCGCCCACTTCCGAACGTTTTCTTCTGCGCTCTAACTTTCTGCTCAAGGCTCACAGTCCCCCCCATGTTTTTGTTTCCATCTGTCAGTATCAGATAGAAAGCTTGTGGTTGCTCCCCCTCCCGCCGCGCGCCGCACCCCCCTCCCCTGTGTGAGCTCTGGAAAAGTCCCACGTGAGACCCAGTGGCCTGGCTGGGCACTGTCCAAATAGGGGCAGGCAAGAGTTTCAAGCCTGGCTTGGATGCTGTGCAGCCAGAACCATTCTAAACATTTCTTCTTCATAAAACGATGTCTCTTAATTAAAATTAATTGTGTATATTATTTACAGGGTATGGCACAATATTTCAGGGCATACATAGGTTGTGTACTGATGGTGTCAATAGCATTCCTAACTTTACCAATCTTTTACTTTTGGAGGCATCCTACTCAGGGTGGGTGTGTGTGTGTTTGTGTGTGTGTGTGTGTGTGTGTGTGTGTGTGTGTGTGTATGTAGCCAATCTCTGTTTTAGTACCACTTACCCAATCTTGCTGTATTTCCCCACCTGTCGTTGATCACTACTAATTGCAACTGGACTTTTCTACTTTGAGATGCCATTTTAGATTTTACAAGACAGATAATACTTGTATTTGACTCTCTCTTTCTGGCTTAGTGTATCTTTACTTCATAGAGTGTCCTCCACTTCCACTCTTTCTGTGTCACCCGACAGGTGTGACACTTTGCAAGCATCAAAGTTCAGTTCGAGTGCCTTAGCTACTTTTCTTGTTGCTATGATAAAATAAGGTTTATTCTGGTTTGTAGTTTGAAGGTACAGTCTATCCTTTCACCAAAGGCACAGGAGCTTGAGACCACAGGTCACATTGTATCAATACTCAGGAAGCAGAATGGGAGTGAGGGTGTTAATACTTGGCTCATAGGCATTCCCAGACCTAGCCTAATCAATTAAACAATAAAAGAGCCCAGATACGCAGTGGCACACACTTACAGTCTGTACACTGGCAAAGTGGAGGCAGGTAGATTCCTTAAGTTGGCTGGCCAGCTAGCTTAGGTTGCTCCGTGAGTTCCAGGTTACCAAGACATCCTGTCTTAAAAATCAAGGAAGATGGTGCCTAAGGAACAGCTGCTGAGGTTGACCTCTGACCTCCACACATGCATGCACCATGTGAATTGAAGTACCTTCATCTCACATTTTTCCTTAATTTGTCATCGCACCTGTGACATCAGGGCATCAGGGTTAGAAGTATGTTTAAGGCTTTTAATGTGCTCAGAGCTGTTGCTGTAGCCATTTACGTTTCAATCAAGATGACCAGTGGCAGCCTTGGAGCTTCCTGCCAGAATTAAGCACTAAGTTTCATACTGGTGTTAATTCCGCATTCATCTGTTCCTGTTGCTGTGATAAACATCCCAAGAAGAACAACTTAAGGAGGGAAGGGTTTATTCTGACTCGTAGTTCAAAGACACAATCCATTCCTGGGAAAGCCTTGGTGGCTGGAGCATGCAGCCCCTGGGTAAGTGGATCAGCAGTCTGGAAGCAGGGAGCCATGAAGCTGGTGGGAGACTCAGGTTCTCATTCTTATGCAGCTCAGGACCTCTGCCCACAGAATGGTGCCACCTAGATTCGGGGTGGATCTTCCACACCTCAAACTAACCTAACCTAGGTACTCTACTGCAGGCACACTCAGAAGGCCATCTCCAGGGGACTGTGTATTCTGTCAAGTTGATGATTAACACTAACCATCCTACATGAGAACTCGTCAGTAATGTGCAATGCTAGATCCCAACACAGTAATACTCTCCAAGTGATGGCCAGGAGGGTGGCAGCTGCAGGTAGAGATGACGCTGAACTTAAATCTGATATCTGACCAAGGGATGACTTGACTAGGACAGGAGAAGAAAGGCATTATTGGAGATGTAAAGAGAGACAGTGCTGGCCTTTCATAGAGAGTGAGTGTTATAGAATAGTATGCAGTAAAGCTGGAGAATGGTAGGGGTGGGGGCGGTAGAACCCCACAATACAGGCCACTGTGGCCACATCTGGAGGCGGTGCATGGCTTTAATTCAGTCCTAGAGGCTGGATAACTAGAAGACCGATCAAATCCTAGGAGGAAGTCAAAAGGCCACTACCTAGATGGGCTGGATGGTTGTGAGGCAGACATGTTTGAAAAACATGATGATGTCTGTATTGTTTTTCTATAAGAAAAAAAAATGAAAACAGGTAAGAAGCAAATAACCAGAAAGGTGTATAAGGACCTGGAGCTATTTCTCAGTGTTTGAAACACTGAATTTATGAGTTTGGATCCCAGGACTCACAGAAGAAGCCTGATGCAATCCTGAATGCACCTGTGACAGCAGCTGCCACCCATATACAGGATGTTAAGAGTGTAGACCTGACCAACTTGTGAAAGAGGTGAAGAGCCCTTCCTTCCTTCCATCCTTCCTTCCTTCCTTCCTTCCTTCCTTCCTTCCTTCCCTCCCTCCCTCCCTCCCTCCTCCCTCCCTCCCTCCCTCCGTGTGTGTTCATGCACAATGCAGACATGAATGGAGAGCAGAGATCAACCCTGAGGTCTTCTTGAGTCATTTTTGAGACAGGGTTTCTCAGTGAATCTCACTGAACCTGGAGATTGCTTATTTGATTAGACTAATCTCCAGGTTGCTTATTTGATTAGACTAACTGGCTGATAAGCCCTAACGATCCTCCTGTCTCTGGTTCTCCAGTGTTAAATCACCAACTTGTGGCACTGCACCCACCTTTCACTTGGTTCTGGGTATTGAACTCAGGCCCTCATGTTTGCACAGCAAGGCAAGCACTTTACTGACTGAACCACCTCTTCAGCCCTGGGAGAGGCTTTCAGAAGGGGATTTCCACTATTGTTATTTTTGGAGGTAGTGGATTGGCTGGACAGAAATCCTAAGTTTCAGCCTTGTTTTGATTAATGAGTTCATTGGTGTAATTCCAACCCAGAGATGTTGCTATAGATACAGCCAAGGCCACTGGAATTTATTGCATAATATCAGATTGTCTTCCAAAATCTATCAGTTTCCATTGCCATTAGATGTGCACAGGGCTCTCAGTATTTTTATCTTCCAAATATTTGGCACTTTGGTTCTTTTATATTTCCTGACTGTGTTGGGTGTTGGAGCATCTCACTGTGGTCTTAACTTGGCACAAATTGATACAAGTCAGGTAGCATGGCCAATGAGCTTAATGAAGTACGTGGTGAAATCAAAATGGGATCCTACATGGACTGAGAAATCTGGACTTTGGCATTGTAGTGGCTAGTTTAATTGTCAATTTGATAGAATCTAGAATCAACTGGGAAGCAAGTCTCAATGAGCAATTATGTTGATCAGGTGGCCTTGTACACACATCTTTAGGGGATTGTCTTGATTTCCTTAATTAACACGGGTAGCATCATTCTCTGACTTGGGGACCAGAGAATAAAGAGTAGAGAAGTCTAGCTTGGCACCAAGCATGCATACATTCACCCTCTCTCTGCTCTCAGATGTGATATGGCTAGTTTCTTTGAATTTCTGCCTTGACTTCCCTACAACGATGAACGATAACTGTAATCCAATTTTTAGTTGATTTTTGTTAGGTTGTTTTAATCACAGCACAGAAACGAAACCAGGACAGGAATGGACTCATGTGGCAATATTGCATTTGTTTTTCTATCTTCTGCATACAGTTTTCCCTTTTTGGAATGTATCACACAGAATGTGGCTTGGAAATGGTAGATAGTAAGTGGGAGCTTACTATTGTCTGTTTTTGCTTAATGTTGTTACTCATTGATGGTAAAAACCAAGTCCGAGCATTTTGGCAGAGTTCTGGGGAGCAGTGAGTGCCGGGCTTAATGGAGAGTTCACTGCTGGATGAACCCCCATGGTGGTTTGTTATATTATGTAACAAATATGTGCTCTTCCTGCCCTCAGCATGAGTTCTGCAGCCAGCCAGCTAGCCAGCCAGCCCTGCCTGAGATCTACTGTGCTTGGGGGAATGTTAGAGGATCTGGCTGTGATGCATCCAGCAGAGGCCTGGAATGTTCTTGTGGAGGGGGATCTTGGCCCTTCTGCTTCAGCCGCCCCCATGTGCAGAGCACACTCAGGTGGCCACTGCTTCTCTATCACTTTGGAGTTTGGATGGCTCTTACTACACTCTTCTGATTTATGTACAGCTCAGTCAGAACCTGCTGGAGATGACACTCCGAGACAGATCATAATTTTATTGTCCACAGCAATAGTAAAAACTAATGACTATGAAGTGGATTTTCTTCTTGGGTAAGGATGGATATTACAGTGGACAGATGCTCAGACACTCATCCCTAGAGCCACTTGGTGCTTGTTTTCTCTGAATCATGGAACAGTTAATACAAAAGGTCTTTCTGCTCTGAAAAGAGAAAATGGTACTTAGACTACATAAAAGTCATACTTTTCTTGCTACTGGTACTCTTGAAATGTGAAACCTAGATTAGAATCCTGGAGCAAGCTGGATGTGAATATAGAAATATTTACAAAACAGTGAACTATAGACAGCATTCTTTGTACATATAAGGAAAAGGTTTATACTAGCTATGAAAAATTTCGTTCTTTTCCTCCCACCAGCCCTCCCACTCACCTATTCATTCATCTATCCATACACTTATCCAACCCGTCATTTATTCAATAGCTATTCATGGATGACCCAGGGTACTCATGGGGACAAAGGGTGAATAATATGGAGTTGCCTTGAACAAGAACAGAGTCAGCACTGGAGATAATGACTGAGATAATGAAAAGAGAGATTGTCTTCTTTATACTAATTGAAGTGGGAATATCCACCCTAATATGGGCTGTATGGTCCCCTGGGCTGGATCGTACAATGTATAAATGGAAAAGGTAGCTGAGCACAGCATTCATTCCTCTTCTCCGTTTCTGGCCGTGGATGCAATGTGGCCAGCACTGCACCTTCCTGCTGCGGTGCCTTCCTCACCATGATGGACTGTACCCCCTGGAGTGTAAGCTGGGTATTTTGTTGCAGCAACAACAGAATTAACACCAGTCCTCTGAGCTATATATGGTCTATCTACAAGTGTTACATTTTTTAAAAAGCAGAAAACAGTCTCTATTAATGAGTATCTGAGGCAATAGTAGTTTGTCCCATAGCCTAGTCCTCCTCCGGCTTTTGCCTTCTACCTTACCTGCAGTTCACAGTTCACACTTGAATGTCTGTTGTCTATGTCTCTGTGAGAATTAATGAGGCGATTCATTCAAAATAGAATGATGCCCAGCAAATAATGGAATCTCAACAATGTTTTCAGTAGCGGCCCATCTTCATGTACTTCTGTGAAGTTTTCAGGAAGGCAGTCAAACATGGAATTTTGGCTGGGTAAAGGGTAGATAGTTTTGAAATTGCTGAGAGGTATCAGACAACTGGTAATTTTCATTTGGACTCTTCTGGCACATTGGATTCCCAGTTAGAGGGACCTCGTATATGGCTCAGGGGCAAAACAGTCCCACAAGGTGAGGACTAGTGTTCATGTTCTCAGACCCCACATAAAGCCAGATGCAGGAGCAAGAGCATATGCAATCCATGCATGGGCTTCTATGGTGAGATGGAAGGTGTCAGGAGACTCCCCAGGAGCTTGTGGGCCTGTTGACCTGGTGCACTGGAACTCGTCTCAAAGGAGGTAGAAAGTGAAGGCCATTGCCCGAGGTTGTCCTCTGACCTCTATACATGTGCTATAGTATGCATGTGCCCGTGCACACATACAAGCATGCACAACACATGCATACATCACATGCACATATGCAAAGTGTAAACAATTATGACACTCAGACACAGCATTAAGGAAATTGGCTTCATGTTTATAAAGAATTATTAAAGCAGGCAATTTTGAGGGGCCCAGTTCTGTAGGAAGAGAGGACAAGAGGCAGAGCTGACATTTTGCTGAGACTTTTGCTTATGGACAGTCACAGTGGAAAGGCCTAAAGAGAGTTAACAGCATTCTTTTGAGGCTCAAGAGAAAATGGGATTCAGGGCCATGAGAGGAGGGGCTCTGGTAAGACTCAAGTTTCTGTGCTGGCTTTTAGACCTGTGCATGTGCATTAGCGTGCTGTGGGCTCTCTGACCTGTTAGTGTGCATTAGCGTGCTGTGTGCTCTCTGACCAGTTAGTGTGCATTAGCGTGCTGTGGGCTCTCTGACCTGTTAGTGTGCATTAGTGTGCTGTGTGAGCTCTGACCTGTTAGTGTGCATTAGTGTGCTGTGTGAGCTCTGACCTGTTAGTGTATATTAGTGTACTATGTGGGCTCTCTGACTTGCTATTTTTCTCTGTGTATGTGTCTGTGTTCGTGTGTGTGTGTGTGTGTGTGTGTGTGTGTGTGTGTGTGTGTGTGTGTTAGTATGCAGCTATAGATGTGCATGTGTGTGGTGGCCAGAGGACAACTTCAGTTGCCATTCTTCATGTTCTGTCCACCTGTGTTTTGTGTTTTGAGAAGGTCTTTCACTGACCTGAAACACATCAAGTAGGCTAGACTGACTGGCTAGTCCCAGGGATCTGCCTGGCCTGCCTCCCCAGAGCTGACATTACAGATGTGTACCACCACACCTGGCCTCTTAAGATCTATATTCTGGGAATCAACCTGAGGTCCTTGTGCTTGCAAGGTAGACACTTTACTAAATAAGCCATACCCAAGTCACAGATGCATTGTTATTAGCTAAAGTCTAGTATATGTGAAGGCAAACGGTAAGGGAAGGTGAACCGTCAGCTTGTGTCATGAAGTTCTACAGGTTTTGATGAATACAGTGTCATGTATCTCTGATTACATAAACAATAGCCTCACCTCATGGGCCTGACATTTTCACCTGTTCTTCCCTCTCCCCAGAGCTGTTAGCAGCCAGTTATTTTTCTCTTTGTCATTCAGTGATTGAGATAGAGTCTTGCTGATAGGCCAAGGATAACGTGGAACTTTCCACATAGCCCAGGCTGTCTCCAAACTCCCTATCTTCTTCTTCTTTTTTTTTTTCTAACCTCCTCATGCTGGGGTAACAGTAGTGTATCAACATGCCTGGCTGCCTGATTGCTGAGTGTTGACAATCTCTGAACTTCTGCAAGCTACTTTAATAAATAACTGGGTGTGCTGTTATATTTTAGGTTGTGAGCCTAGCCTTCAATGGCTGAGCTATCCCTATCCAGCAGTTGGTGGAAGTAGAAGCAGACACCCACAACTAATAACTGAACTCAACTGGAATCCAGTTGCAGAGAAGGACGAGTGACGTGCACAGGGGTCCGGACCAGGCTGATGAAACCCACAGAAACAGCTGACTTGAACAACGGGGAGCTCTTGGTCCCCAGACTCATAGCTGGGATACCAGCATGGGCCTGATCCAGTCCCCAACGTGGGTTACAGTGAGGAGACCTTGGAAATCTATGGGACCTCCTGTAGTAGTTCAGTACTTATCCCTAGCATAGGTGTGGACTTTGGGAGCCCATTCCACATAGAGGGATACTCCCTAAGCCAAGACACACAGGGATGGGTCTAGGCCCTATCCCAAAGAGTATGACAGACTCTGATGATAGGCCTCACCCTCCCTGGGGAGCAGAAAGGATTTGTGATAGGTAGGGTATTAGTTGGGGTGGGTGGTAGGGGAGGAGGGGAGGGAGTGGGAACTTGGATTGACATGTAAAACAATCTTGTTTCTAATTAAAAAAATAAAGTATTATAAAACAAAAAAGCCCAAATAACTGAACCCAAGAGAGAATTATGAAAACATCTGATTCATAGGTCATTTGGATAGAAATGGTGGTAATATCCAGACCTTGTAAGATTAGTATCGGAAGTGGGAAACATCCTGTGAGATGATGCTGAGGGGTCTGTACTCACCAGCAAGTAGCAGAATCAAGCTGAATTTGGGACAACTAGCTGTAGTCTGCAGGAACTCGGAGAATTACTTGGGTTGTGAGTAAATATTCATTTTTTTTTGGTCACATTGTTTCTGGGTTGAGTGTGAATATATAGAAAACACCCTTTTAGTTCTCAATTCCCTTCTCTAACACTCTTTCAAAAATATTTTTGTTTTTCAATTTATTTATGCATCTATGTGTATGTACGTGGCCCATGGGGACCAGAAGAAAGCATCCGCCCTGTGGGTACTTTCTGGGAACTGAACTCCAGTTCTCTGCAAAAGCAGCCAGTGCTCTTAACCTCTGAGACATCTTTTTATCCCTGACTCTACCAAATTTCTGATCTCTCTAATTTTCCTTGTTCTGGATAGCTTTAAAAACCCCTCTTGTTTTATGTGATGCCTTCATTCTTCTGCCCTGGTTTATGTGAGTGATATCCTTTGCTCCTTTGCATTTGTAAGATCGATTCATCAGAGGGATGCCTCTCTTCAGCTGGCTTAGCATCTTAACTCTTATCTCACACCCACCCTCTTGATTGTTTCATTCCTAGAGAGAAGCCTAATGTTATTCGGATCTTTGTGTTTCTCCTGTGATTTCTTTCGAGAGTTTCTAATCTGGCCAGAAATCTTACCTACTCTGGAGCCTGAGACAGGGAGATTCCAAGGCCAGGGGCTTTCTGGGTTGCAAGGGGAGAGTTTAAGAACAGTTCAAGCCATTTGGCAAAATTTATCTCAAAATAAAGACTAAAAAGAGGGCTGGGTATGTAATGTAGCTTGGAGCTGCAGAGAAAGTACCTGCTCAGTCTGTCTGAGATTTCCGATTCAGTCATTCATCTTGACCTTTGTTATGTAGTGTGGATATTATAAACCTTTATCTGTAGGTAATGTATGTCCTTCTTGGGGTTCTCTCACTTTACTAGACAATGACTTGGCACCAGTCCACAATTTTGAAAATTTCTCAGGCATTATTATTTCACATGACCCCTCTATTCCTTTCTGAAGAATATTTTATCCTTTATGACTACACTGCATTTTCATTAATTTCATTCCTAAGTATTTAATTATTTTTGACAAAGTTTAAATTTTCTTCTTTTCTAATTGCTCATTGCTGATCACAGAAAGTCAAATTATTCTTGGGCGTGCCCTTGTAGCTTACAAACAACCTTGTTCAATTATTGATTAGATATGTAAATTCAGTATCAATAATTTTGATTCTGTGGTTTTAATTTGTCTTCTTGTTTTTGATTTTTTAGAAAGTTCACATGTGTGGATGTGTAGGTTTTGTGTGTGTGTGTGTGTGTGTGTGTGTGTGTGTGTGTGTGTGTGTTTCCCACATAGCTGTATATATGCATGCATGTAGAGGCCAGAGGACAACTTAGGTGTTACTCTCAGGAATGTCATGCACTCTTTTGAGACAGACTTTCATTGGCTTGGAGTTTGTCATATAGGCTAGCAAACCCCAGGGACCTGCCTGTCTTGCCCTTTCTACTGCTGTGGTTACAGCACCCCTGTGCCTGACTTGTTTGTATATGTGTTCTGGGGAATGACCTTCAGGCCCTGTGTTTCTAATTCCAGCATTTACTGCCTGAGCTATCTCCCCAGCCTTGCTAGAGTTTTCTATGCAAGCCATCACAATAGCAAATGTCTGTAGAGTGTTTTATTTTTAATCAAATGTTTTCTAAATCATTTCATAATAAAAACAAGTGTAGATGTTAGTCCGCCCAAAAGTCCCTCTGTTGCCTATTGAGTTGTTCTACATTATCTGGCCTACTTTTAGGAGTCTGCACATGACACATTACAGTAAGACATCTTGTGCATGGTGCTCTTCAGGGCAAATGTGGAGATGGCAGCGAATCTGCAGTGACAGAGAGGGTCCTTGATGTCTGCAGTGGCTTGGGGATCTTGGAAACAGGTTCATCTCTTGGCTGGTTCCAGATGGCTGCAGCAAGGTTAGCCTGATGGCAGACAGCTATTGCCTGGCTGAAACAGGAAGTATTGATGTATTGCAGGGTCAAAGCCTTCTTGGACTATAGAACAATTTCAAAGCTACCCTGGGAAACTTTGTTGAAACTGTTCAAAATAAAAATTGAGAACAGGACTAGGGATATAGTGCAGTGGTAAAGGGATTGCCTAGCATGCATGGGCATACACACACACACACACACACACACACACACACACACACACACAAACACACACGTACACAATGCAACAATAGTAACCAAAGAAAAAGAGACCATCAATTTCACAGGGAGTGAAGGCGTGTCATGGGAAAGGTGGGAGAGAAGAGAAGGAAAGGAGAAATAATGTATAATATATATATATATATATATATATATATATATATATATATATTAACCCAGGATCTAAATATTAGGTTAAATCATTCTGCCCTCTCTTCTGCAAGCTGGGAAGGATCTTGATGGTTATGGTGGTGATGGTGGTACAGATATTCCATTTGTGCTGAGCACTCCATTGACCCTTATTCTCTACATTTGTTCAGTTGTGAGTTTCCGCACTAACCAACATCTGCTGCATGAAGAAACTTCCCTGAGTCTGAGAGCCGAACTAATTAATGTATGAGTATAGAGAAACAAATGGAGAAGACAGTTTGACACTGTGTCCACTTAGCCGAATAATCACAGTAGGTTCACCCCTGGGCCCTAGAACATTTATTTCTATAGTTGTCCAGGTTGTGAGGCAATATAAGGGAGGAAGTGTTTGTACTGGTTTGTTCAAGGGGATTGTTCCATCATGATGTAGAAGACACAGCAGCAGGAGCAGGAGACAGGCTGTTCATATTGCAACTACATTCGGGAAGCAAAGAGGGAGCAGGACGTGGGGCCGGGCTGTGATTCACTTTCTCCAGTGAGGCTGGCCTCCAAGAGGTTGCACTACCTTCCCAAGTGGTGCCCCGACCTGAGTGCCAACCGGAGCCTGTGGAGACCGTTCTCGTCCACACCACTGAACTGCCTTTGCAGCAGTGCACATTGGTGTACTATTTTAACTTAATAGCAAACTTCAAGTCCAGAGTTCACAACTTCATTCTTTTTGAAAGAATTTTTCTATTCTAACCATTTTATCTTTCTATATAAATTTTAGAGTCAGCTTGAAGATATCTTCAGGACAACCTATGTAGGTCTTCATTGAGATTGCACCAGATCTACAGGGCTTTTCACAGCATTGACATCTCAGGATCTGATCTTGTCATTAATGTCCATGTCAGACTGCTCTACTTATTTAGCTCTTCATTAATATCCTTAGCAAATGTGTCTTTTTGTCTAGAGTTCTTAGTGATCTTTCACTAATCCATTTTAAGCCCTATGTGCTTTGATATAGTCAAAAATAACATAGTTTGAAATTTAATATTTCTATCACAGAACAGAGTTAAATCAGAGAAGCCATACTATAACATGGAGAATAATCTCAAATGTGTAACTACAACAATGAGACGTGGGGTCACTAAGAAGTCTGTCTGTTACATAGTCTCAGATATACAGGGCAAGAGTGAAGAATCAAGGACAAACTGACCCTGTATTCACAAAATAGAACTGTGCCTGCCTCCTTGAACATGTGACAGTGACTGGACTGTCCCCTCTCTCACAACATCCTGCAAATTCACTCGATGAAGCCTGTGATGGTGAAGAGTGATTGTCAACTTGACAGGTTCCAGAATCACCTAAGGGACAAGCCTCTGGGCATGTCTGTGATATGACCACATATCTTTCACCCTCCTGTTGCTTCGACTTGCCTACAATGACTAACAGTGGCCCGGAGTTATGAACTAAGATGAACCTTGTTTTCCTTAAGTTGCTTCTGTTAATGTATTTTGCTTCTGCAGCAGGGAATGAAACTGGGGATCTGAACTGAATAAAAAGGGAAAGTGAGCAGAGCATCAGAATTCATCTTTCTGATATTTGATTGTGGAGGCCATGTTGCCATGCCTTTCCTCCCACGAAGAATGGACTGCATTCTTAAACTGTGAGCCAAAACAACCCCTTCCTTCCTTAAGCTGCTTTTCCCAGGTATTTCATCATAGTGACAAGAAAAGTAGTTGATTTGAAACACTGACTAATGAAATTATCTTTGGAGTAGGTGAGTAAGGTTGGGAGAGGTCCCGTCATTAGAGGAGGATCCTAGGCGTGATAGCTGTATAAAAAGAAGAGAGATGCAGTTATACCTTTTTCTGTTGTATAAGGACAACACAGGAAGGTGGTTGCTGTCTGTAAGCCAGTGGGAGATCTCATTAGAAAATGAACATACCCACTCTCTGACCCTGGATGCCCAGCTTCCTGAACAGAGAAATAATTTCAGTCACTTTAGCCACCCAGTTGATAACATTTTGGTATGACAGCCAGAAATGACTAGAGCATGCAATGTAAGTGACTGTCAGATCAAGCTGATAGCCCTTATAAGTGATTGCATACCCATATGGTCAGCATTTATATCAGGTGATAAGACACGGGCAAAAGCTGGACAACCTCCAGGCCTGGCTGCTGCTTTCCAGTGTGGGGATCATCAGGTACACAGCAAATACAGTTCTAACAACCGCAGGAGACGCTGAGTGTGTAGGCAGCACTTTCACCTTCATCTTCAAAAATATACAAAATTCTGTTATACCTCCACCCTGTGTGTGTGTGTGTGTGTGTGTGTGTGTGTGTGTGTGTGTGTGTGTGTGTGTGATTGGTTGGCCACTTCCATAAGTTCTGTGCCACCATTACTCCAGCACATCTTGAAGGCAGGAAAGATTGTAGGTCAAATGTTTTGTGGCCGGGTTGATATACCAGTCTCACTGCTAGGCGCCTTGCCTAGTTATAGAAGATAGCCAGTCCTAGCTCCATATGCCCCATTAGTGGAATTTGCTAGGAAGTTTCCAATGTATTAGGCTTATACATTGCATTGGCCACAGATTCCAGAAGTCTTTCCCAGTACTCTCTCCCTCTGCCCCAGCCACATCCTGATCCTTCCTGTTCCTATCGCCACCCATCCCCGGTCTGCTCACAAAATCTATTCTATTTCCTCTTCCCAGGGAGATCCATGCATCCCCTCTTAAACTTTCCTTGTTACTTAGCCTCTCTGGGTCTGTGGATTGTAGCATAGTTATCCTTTACTTAATTAACAGTTACTGTCCACTTATAATTGAATACATGCCATGTTTATCTTTCTGGGTTTGGTTTACCTCACTCAGGATGATCTTTTGTAGTTCCACCCATTTGCCTGCAGATTTCATTATGCCATTGTTTAAAAGTGTCATAATTTCTTTATCCATTCTTCAGTTGAGGGATATCTAGGTTGTTTCTAGTTTCTGGCTATTACGAATAAAGCTGCAATGAACATGGTTGAGCAAGTGTCTTTGTGGTAGGATGGAGCATTCTTTGGGTATATGCCTAAGAGTGGTATAAGATGAGGCTTGAGGTAGATTGATACCCAATTTTCTGAGGAATGGTGATATTGATTTCCACAGTGGCTATATAGGTTTGCACTCCCACCAGCAATGGGGGAGCGTTCCCTTTGCTCAATAGCCTCACCAGCATAAACCGTCACTTGTGCTTTTCATCTTAGCCATCCTGACAGAATGTAAGACAGAATCTCAAAGTAATTTTGATACATTTCCCCGATGGCTAAGGATGTTGATTGTTTCTTTTAAGTGTTTCTCATCCATTTGGGATTCTTCCATTGAGAAGTTTTTATTTAGATCTGTACCCCATTTTTTAATTGCATTATTTGGTTTGTTGAAGTCTAGTTTCTTGAGTTCTTTATATATTTTGGATATTAACCCTTTGTCAGATGTGGAGTTGGTGAAAATTTTTTTCCCATGTAGGCTGCTGCTTTGTCGTATTTATGGTGTACTTTGTGTTACAGAAACTTTTCAGTTTCATGAGGTCCCATTTATTGATTGTTGATCTTAATGCTTACACTATTGGTGTTCTGTTAAGGAAGTTGTTGCCTGTGCCAATGCATTCAAGGCTATCCCCATTCCCCTACTTTCTCTTCTGTCAGGTTCAGTGTATCTGGTTTTATGTTGAGGTCTTTGATCCTATTGTGCAGGGTAATAGATATGAATCCATTTACATTTTTTACATGCTGATATTGAGTTAATCCAGCACCATTTGTTGAAAGATGCTTTCTTTATTTCCATTGTGTATTTCTGGCTTCTTTATCAAAAACAAGGTCAATTCCATTAACCAACCAGTCTGATTTTTATGTTAGTACCATGTGGTTTTTATTGCTATTGCTCTGTAGTAGAGCTTGCAATCAGTGATGGTAATACATCAAGAAGTTCTTTTATTGTAGAGGATTGCTTTAGCTATCCTGCGGGGTTTTTTTCCATATGAAGTTGATTATTGTCCTTTCAAGGTCTGGTCTGTAAAGAATGCATTGGAATTTTGATGAGGATTGCATTGAATCTGTAGATTTCTTTTGGTAAGATGACCACTTTTACGATGTTAATCCTGCCAATCCATGAGCATGGCAGATCTTTCCAACTTCTGATATCTTCTTCAATTTCTTTCTTCAAATACTTGAAGTTTTTGTCATGCAAGTTTTTCATTTGCTTGGTTAAAGTTACCCAAAGACATTTTATATTATTTGTGGCTATTGTGAAGGGTTCTGTTTCCTTGATTTCTTTCTCAGTTCATTTGTCATTTATATACAGGAGGGCTGCTGATTTTTTTTTTTTTGAGGTAATCTTGTATCCAGCCACTTCATTGAAGGTGTTTATCAGCTGTAGGAGTTTCCCCATAGAATATTTATCACTTATGCATACTATCATATCATCTGCAGGTGATGAGACTTTGACTTTTTCCTTTCAAATTTGTATCCCCTTGATCTCTTTCAGTTGTTTTATTGCTCCAGCTAGAACTTTAGTTACTGTATTGGATAGACACGGAGAGAATGGCCAGCCTTGTCTTGTTCCTGGATTTAGTGGGATTGTTTTGTGTTTCCCTCCCTTTGATTTGATGTTGGCTATAGGCTAGCTATAAATTACGTTTATTATGTTTAGGTATCATCCCTAACCTCTCAAAGACTTTTATCATGCAGGGATGTTGGATTCTGTCAAGAGCTTTTTCAGCATCTAATGAGATGATCATCTGGTTTTTCCCTCTCAGTTTGTTTATATGGTGTATTGCATTGACTGATTTTTGTATGTTAAACCATTCCTGCATATCTGTGACGAAACCTACTTGATCATGGTAGATCATCTTTTTGATCTGTTCTTGGATTCACTTTGTGAGTACTTTATTATTTTTACATCTATGTTTATGAGAGAAGTTGATCTGTAGTTCTTTTCTTGTGGTCAGGATATTAGGGTGACTGTAGCCTTATAAAATAAATTTGGCAATGTTTCTTCTGTTTCTAGCTCTTCTTTGAAAGCTTGGTAGAATTCTGCTCTAAAACCATACGGCTCTGAGCTTTTTTTTTTTTTGGTTGGGAGACTTTTAATGACTGTTTCTATCTTATCTACTGAGAAAATTATCCATTTCTTTTGGATTTTCCAATTTTGCAGAGTACAGGTCTTTAAAGTATGTCCTAATTATTCTTTGTATTTCCTCAGTGTCTGTTGTTATATTCTCCTTTTCATTTGTGATTTTGTTAATTTGCATATTCTTTCTTTTAGTTAGTTTGAACAAAGGTTTTTCTATCTTGCTGATTTTTCTCAAAGAACCAAATCTTTGTTTCATTGATTCTATGTATTGTTCTCTTTGTTCCTATTTTATTGATGTCAGCCCTCAGTTTCATTATTTTCTGCCTTCTACTCCTCTTGGGTGAGCTTGCTTCTTTTTGTTCTAGAGCTTTCAGATATGCTGTAGGTACTTAGTGCTATGAACTTTCCTCTTAACACTGCTTTCATCATTTTTCGTAAGTTTGGCTATGTTGTGCATTTATTTTCATTGAACTCTAGGAAATCTTTAATTTCTGCCTGACACAACATTCATTCAGTAGAGAGTTGTTCACTTACCATGAGTCTGTAGGCTTTCTGTTGTTTCTATTGTTGAAATCCAGCTTTAATCTATGGTGGTCTGATACGATGCAGGGGCTTATTTCTTGCTTTAAGAGTGAGTATGTGGTCAATTTTGGAGAACATTCTGTGAGGTGCTGAGAAGATCATATATACTTTTGTGTTTGAATGAAATGTTCTGTGGATATTTGTTAGGGCCATTTGGTTCATAACATCTGCTAACTCCAGTATTTTTCTGTTTAGTTTTTGTTTAGGTGACCTGTCCATTGGTGAGAGTTGGGTATTGAGTCTCTCATTATCAACTCGGGAGGGTTAATGTGTGATTTAAACTTTAGTAGTGTTTCCTTCAGTAGGTGCTCTTGCATTTGGGACAATGATGTTAAGAATTGAAAGATGATCTTGGTGGGTATTTCTTTTGAGTGTCCTTCCCAATCTTTTTGATTAATTTTGGTTGGAAGCCATTAGAATGGCTAAACCTGATTATTTCTTATGTCCATTTAATTGTAAAATCTTTTCCCAACCTTTTACTCTGAATGTCTGTCTTTGATGTTTTTGTATGCAGCACAAGGATGGATCCTGTTTTCACATCCATTATGTTAATGTGTGTCTTTTTATTAGGGAATTGAGTCCATTGATATTGAGGGATATCAATGACCAGTGATTGTTAATTCCTGTTTTTTTGTTGCTGTTGTTGGTGGGGGCAGAGGGTGTGTGTGTGTGTGTGTGTGTGTGTGTGTGTGTGTGTGTGTTTCCCTTCTTTCAGTTTTGCTGGTGTGAGATTATTTATTTCCTGTATTTTATTAATCTCCTTGTGTTGGATTTTTCCTTCTACTATCTTCTGTAGGGCTGGATTTGTAGATAGGTTTAAACTTGAATTTATCATAGAATATATTGTTTTCTCAATCTATGATGATTTAAAATTTTTCTGGGTGTAATAGTCTGGGTTGCCATCTGTGGTTTCTTTAGAGTATGCAGGATTTCTTTCCAGGCCCTTCTCACTTATAGAATCTCTGTTGAGAAATCTGGTAGAATTCTAATAGGTCTGTCTTTATAAATTACTTGGCCTTTTTCCCTGATGCTTTTAATATTCTTTCTTTGTTTTATATGTTTGGTGTTTTGATTATTATGTGGTAAGGGATTTTCTTTTCTGGCATTCTTTCTGATTGCTTCCTGTACCTTTACAGGCATGCTTTCTTCTATGATTTTGTTAAAATAGTTTTTGGGTCAATGCCTTCAAGGCTATTTCACACTTTCTCTACTATCAGGTTCAATGTAACTGGATTTATGTTTAGGTCTTAGATCCATTGGACTTGAGTTTTGTACAAGGTGATAGATATGGATCTATTTGCAATCTTCTACATGGTGACATCCAGTTATGCCAGCACTATTTCTTTTTTTATTATTTTATTTTATTTTATTAGTTCAAATTAGGAACAAGCTTGCTTCAAATGTCAATCCCTTCTCTCTCTCCCTCCCTTCCCCCCAACATCCCACCTGCCCTTAGCCATCCCCCCTCCACTCCCCAGACAGGGTAAGGTCCTCAAAAGGGGCTCCCCAAAGTCTACCACATCATCCTGGGCCAGGCCTAGGCCCTTCCCCATGTGTCCAGACCAAGACAGCATCCCTTCACATGGGATGGGCTCTCAAAATCCCTTCTTTTTTTTAAGACCTTAAATATTTAATACAGTGCGTTACCCCTGTACAAATAGAAAAAATTAAGTTCAATATTTCTAGACCAATATGGCCAGAACTATTTCTTGAAGATGCTTTCCTTTTTCCATTGTGCCATTTTGGCTTCTTTGTCAAAAATCAGGAATACATTGGCACAGGAGACCACTTCATAAATATAACACCAGTAACACAGACACGGAGAGAAACCTGGGATCTCCTAAAACTGAGAATCTTTTATAAGGCAAAGGACACACTCAATAAGACAAAACATCAGCCTGCAGAATGGGAAAAGATATTCACCAACCCCACATCTGACAGAGGACTGATCTCCAACATATATAAAAAACTCAAGAAACTAGACAAGAAATACAAAATAATCCAATAAAAATGGAATACAGATCAAACCGAGAATTCTCAACAGAAGACTATCAAATGGCCAAAAGACATTTAAGGAAGTGCTCAACATTCTTAATCATCAGGGAAATCAAAATAACTCTGAGATGCCATCTTACACCTGTCAGAATGGCTAAGATAAAAATACTAAGGACAGCTTATGTTGGAGATGATATGGAGCAAGGGGAACACTCCTCCTTGCTGGTGGGAGTGCAGACTTGTACACCACTTTGGAAATCAGTATGGCAGTTTCTCAGAAAATTGGGTATCAATCTACCTTAAGACTCAGTGATACCACTCTTTGGCCTATACCCAAAGGATGCTCAATCATACCACAAGGACATTTGCTCAAAAATGTTCATAGCAACATTATTAGTAATAGCCAGAACCTGGAAACAACCTAGATGCACCTCAACCGAAGAATGGATGGAGAAAATGTGGTACATTTACACAATGGAGTACTACTCAGCGGAAAAAAAACAATGACACCATGAAATTTGCAGGCAAATGGGGGGGGGTCTAGAAAAAGCCATTCTGAGTGAGGTAACCCAGCCTCAGAAAGACAGACATGGTATGTACATCTAAGACATGGAAAAATGAAGCTGGAACTGGGCTGACTTCCTGCTGGTCTCCATAGGGCTGGAAGGTGTGATGTAAGTAGCTAGTAGAGAAGAGTCCCCAACCTTCTTATCCAGCTGTGAACACCTGCCAGGCAAGATTGCTATAATAGTGGCATAGATGTTACAGTGGTAGCCAACTCTTTCTAATTGGATTTGAGCCCTGACACATGTGGAAACTCATGCCTGGTACAATAAACTTTATCAAGAGCCAAGAGTGAGGCTGCTATCATTGTTTTGCTAAATGGAAATGTAGTCAAAATTGTGTGTATATGTTCATGTCTGTGTGTAGGTACATGTGTAAGTGTGTGTGCATGCCTGTGGAGGTTGCTAATCAAGCTCAGGTACTTTCCTCAGTCATTCTCCATCTTGATTTTTGGGATAGAGCCTCTCACTTTTACCAGGTAGGCAAGGATGGCCGACCAGCAAGCTCCAAAAATCTGCCTGTCTCTGCCTCCCCAGTGCTGCTATTGCAGGTGTATCATTATATCTTATTAATTCCTGTAAATTACTAATTTTATAAGTTCCATTTCATTCTTTTTCTAAAGGTAATTTTACATACAATTAAAGCAGGCTGCCCATTCACTATCTCTTATTTTATTGCCTAAGGTTTCTAGTTTTGTGTGCAAAAATATCAGATTTTGGTACACCAAATGTTTCCCATTGGGGAACCATAGGGCTAAGTCATCTGTGGCTAGATCTCCCCAATTTCCCAAATACTTGCAATTTTAAAAATCCATAATTATCTCTCATAAAGCCATCTGGAATATCAGATGGCATTTCATTTCCAAATTCTTCCTTCTTTTGGAAAGCTTGTTTCCCATCCCATCCTTTCTCTTGAAAACCCGCAAGCCTCCCTGTGCAGTTAGTGGGTATGTGCTGTTCAGACTTGTGTGCTATGCTGAGATTGACTTTAAATTTCATTTTGAGACTGTGGTCTTCCACTGGGTTATACTCCACATTTATGGAAACCCGAGGGTGTTTCAGACACTAGGTGACCAAACCCATATATACGTTTTCCTAGACAATCTGATAAACTTCCTTCTGACCTAAGAATGGGGTGTGTTTGTTGGGTTTCAATATAAGGCTTCTCCACACTGTGTGCAGTTCCTCCTGATGTCCCCACTCCATTGGGTTGGAGGGTACAAAAGCCTCTAATTTTTGGTGCTCATAAAATTCTTAAGCCAAAGGCTTAAGAGGTTGCAATAAACAGAAGCCACAGAAAAATGAAGAGTGAAGTATTTGAAGAGGATTTTCAGGAGACAAGGGCCAAACAATACCAAATTAAAATTTTCTAAAGGCAAAGAAAACCAAATACCTTCAAAAGACAAAAAGCAAACAAATACTGAAAACAAGCCAAACAGTCAGAAAAGTCAATGCCTCTATAGAACTGAAATCAGGCAAAGAGACAAAACACCAAAACCAAATGCCTAGACCGAAATGCTTCCAAAGTAAGCAAACAAAATAGATGCCTTAAATCAAGCATTTTGATAGCAAACTCAAACCAAATCTGTTTCTTAATAACCAGATTAGGAATAAACAAATGGGCCATTCACCAAATCAAGTGTGGTCCAAGAAAGCATCAAGAACTCACCAAAATCCACTGCACATATACTAGGTGGCTTGAATTCAATCTGTCCCGTCCATACCTTGCTTCATCCTGGTGACACCTCCAGTAAAAAGTAGATTATTTTTGGAGCACTCTTGTTGTATAGCTATCACTATTGATGCAAAAACACAGCTCTCAGATCAAAGGAGATTAGATATAGTTTATTCTAGAATCAAATATGCTTGACATGGCCAGAGAACAAGGATTTGGGTTACTTCAAATTCCATGTTCCAATGTGGAGGGAGTTTCATGAAGTTTTTATAGTAACAGAAAAAAGTCACAAATCAAGACACCTTTCAACTGTATTGTTGGAAAACATCAGAGAAGAGGATTACAGCAAGTGGAGAAATCTCAACCACAGGCTTCAGATACTATCTGATAGAATTCTTAGTCCTTTGATTGATGGAGAATAAAGTTTTGTTAACTTAATACATTCCAAAAGTTCTTATTTGTTAGTTTCAGGATGTTAAGTCCTATACCAGGATAGGCAAGTAATTGGGATAGAGGTGGCTAAAATGGCCAGAGATTAACTGTAGTCAGGCTCTGGACCTGCAACATTCCAACCTCTCCACATCATTGAAGTTCTAATCAGTTGGCCTGTAGACACAGCTTAAATCAGCCTTCACATACACTTCTTTCCTGGGATTTTGTTCACAGTTCTCTCCTTCTACCATGTGGCTTCTGGTGATGAACAGTGGCATCAGGCTGGAAGCAAGTACCTTTACCTACAGATTCATCTTATCTCTAGTCTTTATTCTTTCAGGTTTAGTTGTTCTATCACTGTTTGTAACAACAACAACAACAACAACAACAATAAAAAGGGTGTCTATGGGCTGTGGTTTAGCTTAGTGCCAGAGTGCTTTCCTGACATGTGTAAGGTTCTAGGTTCAATCTCCAGCACTGTAAGAAAGTAAATAAGTTAGTCTTTCAAATGATTAAAAATAAAAGACTCCCTTTCTGGAAATGCCACTGGAGAAAATCAACAGACTGCATTGATGTACCTAGTTCCAGATCATTTATTTCAATGGTGTCAGTGTCTTACCTTGCTTTTGTTAGGATCTGCAAATCATTTCACAAAAGACCACCATTCACATATACAATCAGCAAGAGTGTTTATTTACTACACCAGCATATGTGGGGTTGTTCACCTGTGCAATATGGCGGTGACCCTGAAGGGAGAATGTAGGCTCTTTTTAAAACACAGTGAAGGAGAGTTTCAGGAACAGTGAGGGCATCTCAAACATAATTGGTTAAACAATAGTCAGTTATATCAGTATACTTTTAATTGGCTGAGTTTTTACTCTTTGGCTATATTTATATAAGCTTGGACAAGTCCGGATATGACCCAGAAGGGGGGCTATAGGACTTGTCCTTGAGCTATTGTGGGGCTGACTGCAGGCCTTGTTCGTGTTCTCTCCCTTGGCCCTGTTGACAAGTGGCTCCTTGTTTGGAGAGACAACTCTTTGTCCCTTTCAGAGAACTGAAACCTAAATTCAGTTGTAAAAGTGGGAGAGTTTAGCCCCTTTAGTTTTCAGTATCCCGTTGTCTTCTTTAATATGATTTTTATATTAAATCTTGAGACAGGTATTGAGAGTCGTCCACATTGGCTCTACTTTGATCAACTGTGTTCTGCAACCACAGTTTTATTTTCTCTCTGTATATGTTTTTATAATGTAGTTTTATTTCTAAACATCTTGTTGGAATCTTACTGGAATTGGAGTTCTGTATATAGTTGATTTGAGAGCTAACAATAATATTTATTTCAACCTGCCAACAGAGATATCTGATTGCTTAATTAGAATAACTGATTCATTTTTAAGTCTTTACATAAAGTTCTTGAATACTTTTGTTAGATTTTAACCTATTTAATATTTTGGAAGTACTAGAAAGACCAGTAAATTTTTTGATTGTACAGAGAAATGCAAATGAATTTTGTGTATTGAGCTTTTAACTAGAACCCTTGCCAAATTCTATTGTTTCTAGTAATTGTTTAAGAAAAAAAACACTTTCCATTTTCATAAAAATAATTTGCTTATGAGTAGAGGGAATTTTATTTCTTCATGAATGTTTTTCATTATTTATGTGTCTTACTCTCCACTCCTGGGCAAGACATTAAGATGTAGAAGGAAGCCGGGGGTTGGTGGCACATGCCTTTAGTCCCAGCACTCGGGAGGCAGAGGCAGGTGGATCTCTGTGAGTTCAAGGCCATCCTGGTCTCCAGAGCGAGTGCCAGGATAGGCTCCATAGCTACACAGAGAAACCCTGTCTCGAAAAACCAAAAAAAAAAAAAAAAAAAAAAAGATGTAGAAGGAGCTTTAAGAAGAGATCTTGCCACTTCCATCAACCATCATACTCATAGGAAACATTCACATCTAGAAAGGGACTGCAGCAAATTGAGTCTGCCTGTGTTCAGAAAAGGTTCACGACCGACCTGCTCTTCGCAGTCTGCCAGTGTTCTAGAACATCTGCCCTGCTGTTTGGAGTCCACCAGTGTTCCAGAACAGGTTCACATCATGTGTCTACTCTTCAGAATCAGCATCTTTTTCTTGCCACCTTCTACCTGTGAGTGGTGCTGTAAGACATTTGTGCAATGCTCATCTATGCTTAGACTTCTGTAACTGTTGTATTGTCACACATGCTAGCTTTACAGTTTTAAAATAACACAATGCATATGGTCATTTTTGGTGTAAGTGTTTGGGTATTTTTAAAGGTGTTTTAGGAATAAATAAGGTTTCATTTTTTTTTCTTCTCTTTCTTCAAAATTTATTTTCTGAGTGTTCTACCTGAATGTGTACCTTTTAAGCCAGAAGAGGGCATCTGATCCCACTTTATGATCATGAGTTACCATGTCGTTGCTGGGAATTGAACTCAGAACCTCTGGAAGAGGAGCCAGTGTGTGTGTGTGTGTGTGTGTGTGTGTGTGTGTGTGTATTCATACATGCATGTACATGATACAGTATTGGGTAGAGGTCAGTGGATAACCCTTGGGATTTGATTCTCTCTTTCCACCCTGCAGGTTGTCCTGGGAGCTGAATTCAGGCCAGGTCATCATTCTTGGTAGCAGGTGCCCTTACCTAGAGCCACCACACCACCTCAAGTTTCTTTAAAACACAACTCACAACAACACCAACAAAAACCTTCACATTCATACTTTCTGAAGGTCTCATGAGGGCATGTTTTTCATCTGAGATAATTTCCCTTTCTATCTTTTGGTAGTACAGGCAAATTGACTATGACTTCCTTTTGCTTTTGTATGCCTTTTAGAATCAATATTTCACTTCTTTTGAAAATATATAGCCCTCTATAGTCCATGTAGATGTATATTACATTTTGTAAAGCAGAGTGCTTTAATATTCCTTTTTGGGGGGTATATGTCCAAGATAGAAATTGCGGTATCTTGAGGTAGATTGATTCCCATTTTCCTGAGAATAAGGACATCTGTTCAACTATGTTCATAGCAGCATTATTTGTAATAGCCAGAACATGGAAGCAACCTAAATGCCCCTCAACTGAAGAATGGATAGAGAAATGTGGTACATTTACACAATGGAGTACTACTCAGTGTGGGGGGGGGCAAACAATGGAATCTTGAAATTTGCAGGCAAATGGATGGAACTAGAAGAAACCATGCTGAGTGAGGTGACCCAGACACAAAAAGACAAACATGGTATGTACTTACACACATATGATTTTTAGACATAGAGCAAAGGATTGCCAGCCTACAATCCACACTGCCAGAGAAGCTAGGAAACAAGGATGACCCCAAGAAAAGACTGCATAGTCCCTTGAAGAAGGGAATGGGGACAAGAACCCCTGAGCAAAGTGGGAGCACTGGGGGGGAGGGGAGGAGGGAGGAGAACAAGAAGACTGAGACAGGGGAGGAATAGAGGAGGGCAAGAAAGGAGATGCCTTGATAGAGGGAGACAGAACAGGTATATAGAGAGATCTAGCACAGGAGAAATGTTAGGGGATCCACAGGGATGACCTCAACTAAGAATCCAGGCAGTGGTGGAGAGGATGCCATTGATGCCCTTCCCCTATAATGAGATTGATGTGTACCTTGGTTAGCATTCCTAGAGCCTTCATCCAGTAGCTGTTCCAAGAAGAAACAGGCACCCATAGCTAAGTACTGAACCATACTCCTGGAATCCAGTTGTGGAGAGGGAGGAGGGATGAACAAAGGAGCCAAGACAGTGCTAGGTGCTAGAGAAACCTGCAGAAACAGTTGACCTGACCTACTGAGAGTATGGAGACCCTAGTCATAAAGCTGGGGAAACAGCATTGGATCGAACCAGGCCCTCTGAATGTGGGTGCCAGCTAGGAGGCCAAGGCAGTATATGGGACCTCTAACAGTGGAGCCAGTGTTTATCCATAGAGCACAAATGGATTTTGGGAGGCCATTCTCTATAGAGGGATACTATTGCAGCCCAGATACAACACAGAGGGCCTAGGTCCTCCCCTGAATGATATGAGGAACTTTGAAGGTCCCCTGTGGAGGGCCTCACTATCCCTGGGGAGGAGTTGGGAGATGGGTTGGGGGGTTGGTGGGGAATGTGGGAGGATGGGAGGGCGAGGGAATGGGGGGGATGGATATGTAAATATGAGTAGTAAGTAAAGAATTTAAATGAAAAAAGAAAGGAAAAAATTTCCTTTTTTTTTTAGCACTTTAGGGACCTTGATCTACTATCAAGGGGGGGGCATTTTTATCACAAGGAGACATCTACCATTACCTTTTTCTTTTATATTTTTATAGCATATTACAACACCCTTCTATCTTGCAACTTGTACATTCTTATGCTCCCTCCTCCATGACATTTCTTGAGTCTGGGAGTGTGTGATATGCATGTTCTGTTTGGGGATGAATATTCTACAGTCACTTTCAGCACTTTGACCAGTTATGAGTCTCTACATTAACCCTTGACCATTGAAAAATGAAGCTTCTCTCATCAATGCTGAGAGCAGCTTTGTGTATATAAAATATATTTTTGTATATAGACATCAATATTACCAGGTAGTTTGGTATCTGCTTAGTGAACAATAGTTGAAAGCTCCTCCATAGGTCCTATGGCCTTCTTAGCAATGATCTTTTGGTCAGTTAACTGTACTAGGCATGAATTCTTCATAGTGGAATATGCTTCATATCTAATCAGAAAATCATTGGTTATCTTAGAGCAGTCATGCCATTAATAAATCAGGAGACATCTATAATTCTTTTCTTTGTAAGTGCGACTTTGTTCCTGGGATGAAAGAAGGTTGATGTACATTGTTCATTTTTTCTTGGCTTATTTTTCAAACTTATAGAATTTGTGCATCTATTGTGTACATTCAGTTTTCATATTTTAGGCATTTTCTTCAAATATGTAATTTTCATCTCTTCTTCTGGTGTTCTAATTACTTATAAATTAGTTTGCCTGAAGTTGTTCCATTTTAACCAGTTATTTCCATCATTTTCACTGGTTTCTGGCTTTGAAACATTTTGCATTGTGTAGTATACTTTTTCTCTTATCATATGACACAATCCTAACATGAATGTATGCTAACTCTAACATTACATTTTATATCTGGGAGTTCAGTTTGGTTTTTTTTTAGATGTTCACCATCTCTGTTAAATGTACTCACTTTCCTTTCCTTCTCAAACATATGGAACCCAATATAACAAATGACAATATCTAGATATACTAATTACATTGTCATTTTTAGGTCTGTTGCTGTTGATTAAATTTTCTCCTCCCATTATTGGTTTTAAGGAATTATTAATCATACCAATTAAGGGATACTAATAAGGGATATTACCTAAGTACTTAATCCTACTAATTAAGGGATAATTAGGCTGTAATGGCATCAGTACTCTAACAGAGAAGTGGAAATATAAGGAAAGACGAGATAATCCATCCTTAGGATTGAGGAGAGTGACCTAGAGGGGCATAATACACAAATTAAGTAATAGTAGATACTGAAAAAGGTCAATAACAGTGAAGAAAATTTCCATTGCAAAAAAGAGGATATTAAGAGGTGTGCTGGCTAGTTGTGTCAACTTCATGCAGGTTACAGTTATTGGAGAGATGGGAACCTCAAGTCAACAATACTTCCATAAGATCAGGCTGTAGGCATTTTTAAAATTAGTTATTAATGGAGGTGGTATAGACTACTGTGGTGGTGCCATCCCTGGGCTGCTGGTCCTAGATTCTATAAGAAAGCAGGCTGAGAAACTCATGAGAGCAAGCCAGTAAGCATCACCCTTCCATGGCCTCTGTATTGGCTTCTGCCTCCAGGTTCCTGCTGTTTCTGAGTTACTGTCCTGACTTCCTGCAGTGAAAAACAGTAATGTGGGATTGTAAGCCATATAAACCCTTTGCTCCTACGTTGCTTTTGGTCATGGTGTTTCATCACAGCGATGTTGTTGTTGGTTGATTTACTATGCTACAATTGGCAGAGCTGGTCATGAATCCCAAGTTACTATGCCTGTATCACTAATTTCTCAGTGGAAGGATCAAGGATCAGTGAGGTTGTGGTCCTTGTTGAAGACCACGTTGCACCCAAGATAAGAAAATGCATGTGTGGAATGCTCATTAAATTCTGACATCAACCACCAGGGTCCAGTGCCTACTTAGAAAGGAATTACTACCATCTCAATAAATGTTGATTGTTGGAAGTAATAACTTATTAACAATCTGTGGTTTGGTCATATGCTCTCTTAATTTATCTTGTAAACTCATCCAATTCCACCTACCATCTGTGCTTTTCCAACCTAGTACACATGAGATAGGGAGACCTATATCTTGTGCATCTTTTAGGATAGAGCATAAAGTGAACTCATGTTACAGGCTTGAGAGGCACAAAAACAGAGGTGATGATGTAAGAGACCTGTTTGGTTGAAATGCCTCACTGTTCAATTGAGAGTCAAAGGCCTTCCCAGACCAGCGGGAGCTTTGTGGCTATACAGCAGTGATTGTGTTGTTATATGAGCTTAGATAAAATACAGGACACTGAGACAGAATGCTTCTTGGGGCCAAAAACCTTATTTAATGGTAGAAAGAGTGTGCCAGATGTAATGGGAAAGGAACGGATTTCTGACCAGCAGATAGAAAAACCATCTATTTTAAGTCATTTGGGGCCAGGGGAAAGGAGAAGGAGAGTGTCTTTACTATGGGGAGTGTGAAATGAATCTAGTTAGTGTATGACATAGAGAATGTGGAGCGATATGGAGGAAAAGCACGTCTGTGTGTATTAACTGGGGTTGGGAAGCAGCATTGAAGGGTGTCCTTTGGCTTTTTCTGAGGTCTGTTAGCTCCTTGGCATCTTCTACTCAAATATGGACACCTAGCAAGTTTGCTTTACAAACTTAGAGGGCAGTTTGTCTCCTGTGGTAGCTGAGGAATCCCAGAATCAACTATGAGGCCTACGCCAACAGAAACAGTGAAGGCTGCTTTATACATTTCTTGAAGTTTAATATATCTTTCTTGGAGTCTTGGTACCTTGGGGTCCATTACAGGCTTAGACATCCATGTCTTAGTTAGGATCACTATTTCTGTGATAAAATACCATTACCAAAAGTAATCTGGTGGAAAGGATTTATTTCCTCTTATATGTCATGATCACAGTCCACCCTAAAGAAAGTCAGAGGAACCTCAAAGACAGGAACTGAAGCAGAAAACACAGAGAAATGCTGCTTACTGTCGCTCTCCTCATGGCATGGTCAGCCTGCTTTCTTATGCAACTAAGGACCACCTGCCTAAGTTTAGCACCACCCATAGTGGGATGGGCGCTCCCATATCAATCAATAATCAAGAAAATGCCTTCACAGGCTTGCCTACAGACCAATCTTATGGAGGCATCTTCTCAACTAATGTTCCTTCTTCCCAGATAATTCTAGCTTGTGTCAAGTTAAGAAAAATACTAATCAGGACAACAGCTCTGGTTAGAATGTCTGCTAGTATTTATGAGATTTCAGGGAAATGTGTTCTGATTACTTCCTTGCTTAAGTCTAGCCTTTGGTTAAGTCTCCCTTTGTGAGAGCCACTGGCTAAGAAAAGGCATACACTTGAACCAACTCACGCATTATTACTAGTGTGGGGAAGCACAAGTCTTCTCCTTCTAGAGAAAGTGTCTCTGTTCCCTGTGTGCCTTTGTAATCTTCATGATCTCTATGGGATTAGACAGGTGGACTGTGGGCAGAGATAGAGGGATAGACAGATGGAGACTGATAGCCGAATAGCCACCATCATTCAATGATGCAGGAACTGCTTTGTCCAGAGGAAAAAGACTTCACTGGCTTCCCTCTGCCTACATAACCCACCTGCTGGCTGCTGGCTCCACATTTTCCTTTTCTAAAACCACTCCAATACTGCTGCGGTATCCTTCTTTTTTTTTTTTTTCCTTTCCCAATGCAGAACGATCTTTCTGATTTCACCTATCTTTGCCCTCTTTTCTTCCCACTGTGTGACTTCCTACAAGGGATCCCACCTATTACAAACAGCAAGTTTGTAGCTTGACAGATGTAGTTTGGAATCTTGATTTTTGTTAGTTTGTAGATAAGTGACATGTGTGTAACTCTTACTATTCCAGTCTCCATTTTACCTCTATACCACAGGGTATTCTCAAAGCTTGCAGTGTGGTGATACTGCACAAAAACAGCAACAGCACAGAGTCTCCAGTACATGTGGTAATTTCAAAGGGGTGGGGTGAGATTATCTAATCTGCTGTGTATTAAATAACTACCGTGGTGGTGGTAACATGTCTGTTTGCACATAAATGGACACAAATGTCACAGGTGTTCAGTGAGGTTGCTAGTTATTCATGCTATCATCAAGATGAACAGAGCAGATGTCTCTTTGTTCACAGCCTACCTCTTTGCCTTGAGTGTCCTTGGCCTAGTAGAGAGAAAATGAACACTTTTCAATTCAAAACTAATCTTGGTTGATTATATTTCCTTGCTCTTGTGAAAAAAGCACTAATCCATATGGATGTCTGTTTGATTGACTCATGGCATTCCTCCTGATTTAGCTTCTCGAGGGCTACGATTACAGATTTGAACCACCATGCCAAGATTCCTTGGGGGATCTTGTACTATTATGTCTGTGCTAACTGTCCCTTTGTCCCTTTGGTCACTGAGTTGGCTGTTGGCATTTGCTGTTACTCAGCTGGTGGAACTTTTCATCATAGGATGGTCACCTATTCCTGGCTCACACTCATGGCCCAGAGTGCATTTCATCATAGGATATTCAGCTACTCCTGGCTCACACTCAGCAGTGTGTGTCATCTTTGAGGGTATGCAGGACCCCTTAGTACCTAATAAACATATTAGTTACCTTTTCTCACTTCTATGACACAATCCCTGACAATCACACCCTAAGGAAAGAAGGGTTTACTTTGCCCCACAGTTTGAGAGCAGAGTTCATCAAGGTGGGAAAGGCAAGATGACAGGAGCATGAGGCAGCTGGCCACATTAGACCAGCATTTAGGAAGCAGAGATTGATGATTGCTGGTGGCCAGCTCACTTTGTCCTTCTCATTCAGTCCAGGACCCCAGCTCATAGAGTGGCACCATGGACATTTAAGGTGAGTCTTCCATTTCAGTTATCCTAACCTGTAGACTCCCACAGACATGCCCAGAGGCCTCTCTCCTTGGTGATTCTAGACCCTGTCTAGTTGCCAATATTCGTAACCATCACACTTCATCTTGATAAGATACCCCATCACTACACTCACCTATCAGTTTCTGAGGTAACCCTGGTGTGCCTAGGGACAAGGAACTAGAATACAGGAAGATTCCTTGGGGCTCTTTATTTCAAGGTGGGTAAGAGTTAAAGAATATTTGGAATCTAATACATATTTCTAAAAAGTCTATTGAGAGAAGTCAGCAGAAATCACCATTTAGCCAAAGACACTCCTATTACCCAATGGAGTCATATTAATTTTTCATACCTTTTGGTGTAAAAGAAGCTTGTACATTCTTTTAAATCTGCACTTGAATACTATGTGCCAAAGGGTCTGGTGTTGAGAAATGACATACCTACTAGTTGAATGGATGACGTATTTTCCCTGCCATAAATATGGCAGAAATTACATATTGTTCATCTGGTTTTAAAACATGGAGTTGTAATTTTTGTGGTTGTCAAATACATCTTGAGTAGCCTGTAATTTCTTAAGAGATTCCTTTGCCTGATAAAAAGAAGCTATTCTTCTGGTCCCCACAATACTCTTGTTTGGGGATCAGGGAGATTTATCTGTGGTCCATTACTCATCAACGCTTGACAGTGAATAGCAATAACAATACTAATTAAAACAGTACATTTTGTACTTACTTCTTTGCTTAAGAGGTATGTGGATAAGGCAGATTGAAGCAGCACATCCACGAAAACCATATGTCTATGTGGAGAAGGAATTTAGATGTGTTTTCAGAGGCCCAGGCAGACCACTTGCACTCACACTGCAGGGGCAAAAGAGGTCCAAAGCTTGTCACAGGCATTTGCTGAGAAGGAAAGTGGAGAACAGGGTGCCTTGGTGAGGGCCCTGCAACTAGACACTGGGAACTAAGGTGATAGCTCCATTGGCAAAGTGCTTGCCTTGAAGGCACGAGGACCTGAGTCAGCCTCCCAGAACCCATATTTTAAAAGTTGGGAGAGGATTCTTTGTGGACTGTAAAGTCTTACGATAGCCTCAGGCCATGAGGACCAGCTGACAAAAGATGGTGGATTCACAGACCAGAGTCACATACCTGCCTTTGAAATTTTGATGTGAGTGAGGAGACAGGCTCAGACCTTTCACAGCGACCATCAAAGCACAGTTCCATCTCCCCATGTCATTTACTGATGCTGATGGAGTCATATATTAGACTTTTTCCTACTGTGTGTCTGTGTGTGGCACTTGTGTCTGGGCATGTGGAAGCAGAGGACACCTCCTGTGAAACAGGACTTCTCATTGGCCTGGAGCTCACCACTTGGCTTAGACTAGCTAGCCAGGGAGCTCCAATAATTGTTTGTCTCTGCCTCCCCAGTGCTGGGATTACAAGCATGTGCTGTGATTCCTGGCTTTTTATGTGGCATCTGGGGTTCATAGTCAGGTCCTCATGTTTGCAAGTCAAGCCTTAACCAAATGTTGTCTCTTCAGCCCATATTGTTAATGATTTTTGGTTGTATGGCTTATTCTGGAAAGATTTAAAGGCTTCTCCTACTAGTGAGTGATAAAGCTTTGATTTTACTTCATTTTGACTAATGCCTACTACAAAAAGCTTTGTATTCAAAGCTGTGCCACCTGTCTCAAATAGCAACTTGCAGAACTTTGGTAAAAGAAGCAGTCTTATCAACTCATTTAAAATGTTTGTTTTCATTTTTTTTAAAATGTGTTTTTTAAAAAATGTGTGTGTGCTGAGCTGAACTCCTGGAATCCAGTTGAAGAAAGGGGGGAGTGATGAGCAAAGGGGTCAAGACCAGGCTGGACAAACCCACAGAAACAGCTGACCTGAACAAGGGGGAGCTCATGGACCCCAGACTGATAGCTGGGAAACCATCATAGGACTGTTCCAGACTCCCTGATTGTGGGTGTCAGTTAGGAGGTCTGGGCAATCTATGGAGCCTCTGGTAGTGGATCAGTGTTTGTCCCTAGTATACAAATGGATTTGGGAGCCCTCTCCACATAGAGGGATACTCTCTCAGCCTAGACACATGGGAGAAAGTCTAGGCCCTGCTCCAAATGATATGACAGCCTTAAAGATCCCCCATGGAAGGCCTCACCCTCCCTGGGGAGCAGAAAGGGGGATAGGATAGGGGGTCGTTGGGAGGCAGGGGAGGAGGGGAAGGAGAGGAAACTGGGATTGACATGTAAAACATGTTTCTAATTTAAATAAAAAAGTGTGTGTGTGTGTGTGTGTGTGTGTGTGTGTGTGTGTGTGTGTGTTCATGCTCACTGCCATGTGTGTATGTGTTTACTTAGAGGTCACAAAAGGGAATTGGAGCCTTTGAAGCTAGAGTTACAGGCAGCTGTGAGCTGGCTGGTGTAGGTTTTCTGGAAGAGCAGCTAACATTTTTAACTGCTGAGCCATTTCTCCAGACCAATTTTGCAAACTTCCTTTTCTGTTGGAGGATAAAATACCAGTACTAAAAGTCACTTAAAGAAGAAAGTGTTTATTTTTACTGATGGCCAGAAGGTTAGAGTCCATCATGGAGGGAAAGGCATGGCAGCAGGCAAAGCTAGACATGGCGGCGGAGCAGGAAGTCAGCTAGTCACCTTTTCACTCACACACAGGAAGCAGAGAGAACAGGATGTGAAGTGAGACCATAAACCCTTAAAGCCCTCTCCCAGTGACATTCTTCCTTCTTCCAGCGAGGCTCCACCTCCTAAAGGCTCAATAACCTCCTGCAGCTGGGAACCATGTGTTCACATACATGAGCCTATGGCAGAGGGCATTCTCATCCAAACCACCACATTCCTATTACAATATTTTAAAAGAACAATCCAATCATTCTAACAACCATAGACATTAGGCATTAGATGCTTTGCTTGATTTGATTGCTAACTTTACATCACTTGCCAATTCATTTTTTTTTTTGTAAAGGTTAAATTCATATGTGTGTGTGTGTGTGTGTGTGTGTGTGTGTGTGTGTGTGTGTGTGTGGTGTGTGTGTGTGGTAGGTCAAAGGGTCAATAGATTGCTATTCCTCACATGCCATCAACCTTAGGCTGTGAGACAGGGTCTCCCACTAACCTGGAATGCACCAAGTAGGCTTAGCTGGCCAGTCAGGCCTCAGTGTCCCACCATCAGGATTATAAAGGCAAACCACCATTCCTGGGTTTTTATTTTTAGCATGGGTTCTGAAGATTGAACTCAAGTCCTCATGCTTGCAAAGTAAGCATTTTACTAAGACTTCACCCGAGCTCCTTAATACTTTTTTAAAATAAATTACCTTTTAAGTATCATTTGAAGAAATGTCAATCATGGCAGATAGGATACTAATGACAAATCAAAGAGAAGATTCCACTTAAATCTAATGTGATGAACAACTGAGTTTATTGCCATTATTTAAGGGAGAAGGAAGTCTAAGACTCAGGAAGTAAACAAAACTCACAAGGTCAGGAAGCTCTTGAAACTTACAAGGTTCACAGGTCTCTTCCTCAAGGTAATAAAATTGTAGACAACTGCTGAGGACTTCCCCTGAGAGACCAGCTGTCTGCAGGTTGTGCCAGGGACTTGGGGATGCAGCTTCTGTGAGTCATCACCCATGCTGGGGTAGGATGTTTAGTGACACAGATATCTTCATGTCATCCATGATTTTGTAAATTATCCTTTACCTATCCTTTAAATAACAGCAGTAAACTCTGGATAATAATGTTTATGTTTTTTTTAAGTTTTAAGCAAATTTTTATTTACTTTTATTTTATGCGTGTGGATATTTTGCCTGCATATATGTCTGCATCCAATGCATGCAGTGCCCATGGAGGTCAGAAGAGGACATTGGAGCCTCTGGAATTAGAATTGCAGATGCCTGTTCACTCTTTGTGGGTTCTGGGGACCAAACCTGGGTCTTCTGGAAGAGCAACCAGTGTTCTTAACCACTGAGACACCTCTCCAGCCCTTGATGATCAGTTCTAATTGTCAAGTTGACACAGTCTACAGTCACCTGGAAAGACAGCCTCACTGAGGGGTCTAGATAGGATTGGCTCGTGGGTGTATCTGTGGGAGATTTTCTAGATTGTGCAAATTGAAATAGGAAAACCCACCCATTTTGAGTAGCACATTTCCCTGCATTTGAGACCTAGATGATATAAATGGAGAGAATGGGCTTTATCAGAAATGAAGCTAGGACATTATGTGTATATAGTCTAGACCAATAGCACGCAGGGCCCTTTAACAACGGTAAGCTGCTGGCCAATTGACTAGGATTTCTTATATGTTAGCTCAGTCTTGATTATCATAAATCTATATATTTTATAAGACTTATGGAGGACGCCTTCTGCTGGAGTCCTCTTCTTGGGATCACCTGGTGGCTCCAGAGCAGACAGCAGGAGGAAGAGGAAGAACAAAGAGGATGATTTCCTTCTTGTCCATGCTTATATTCTGAGTCTGCCTGCTATGTCACTTCCTGGGTTTCTGTTGATGTTGTTTTTGTTGGAAAACTTTTAATTATGGCTTTGACTTCTCTAGGGATGATAAGTCTGTTTCAGTTGCTCCTCTGCTCTTGATTTAACCTTGGTAGGTCATATATAACAAAAAATTTATGTGTTTCCTTTAGGCTTTTCAGTTTTGCAGGGAATAGATTTTTAAAGTATGTTCTTATAGTTCTTATTTCCTCATTGGCTATTGTGATGTCCCACCTTCATCTCTAATTTTGTTAATTTGAATCTTTCCTCTATGTAGTTTGTCTTGGAGTTTATCAATCTTATTGATTTTCTCCATGAATCAACTCTTCATTTTATTTATTCTTTGTATCATTTTCTGTTTATTTCCATTTTATTGATTTCATCCATGAATTTGATTATTTATTGCCATCTACTCTTTTTGGGTGTGATTTCTTCTTTTTGCTCTAGATCTTTCATGTGTGCTGGTAAGTTGTTAACATAAGATCTCTCCAATTTTTTATTTTTTAATGTAAGTAGTTTGTGCCAGAAGCTTGCCTCTTAGAACTGCCTTCTGTGTTTTCTATGCTGTGTTTTCATTTCCATTCAACTCTAAACCATTTTTCATTTCTTTCTTAATTTCTATCTTGACCCATTCAGTCCATTTCTCCTGAGTTTGTAAGCTTTCTGTTTTTCCTACTATTGACATTCAGCTTTAGTTCATGGTAGTCTGATGGGATGCAGGGTGTTATTTCAATTTTTCTGTATTTGTTGAGACTTTGTATTGGCTTAATCCATGTCCTAGCAGTCTTCTTTGGGAGATACCCCACAACATTTCTGGAGGTCCCACCAAAATCCCTAGAGATAGAACCTCCAGAACTAGGGGTCTCTTGTCCCCTCAAAGCAGGGAAAGTATGGTAGTCAAGGGACTTCTAGGGGTGCACAGCCTGAGATGTTTCAGGTCCCCATGGCTCCCTTTGATCAATCACCACCTAATGCTTCAGAGACACCTCCACCCCAAACACATTAGAAAGTCACCTGGTCTGTCACCTCCTGAGGTAAGTCTGGTTAAGGTGCCTTTGGTTTGGATACACAGGAGAGGTTGGTTGCAGCCGCTGATCTAGTATCTGGATCCCCTTCTGTCTGTTTCTGGTATATGAATGTGTGGAGGCCACTCCTGGTTGTCTTTACTGTGTCTGTGTGTCTTTCTATGTGTTTCTGTCAGTTTAGTTTCCTTGTATTGACCAGTGGCTGTATTTGGTGTGAGATCCCTCTGGCTTGAGAGTTGTGCCCTCTTGTTTTGGATCTGAATGAATCTGTTTGGCTCTACTAGATCACCCAGAGAAACCAAAACGAAACAAACAACCCCCCCCCCAAAAAACACCACAAAACCTTTGCCTGTCCCACTCCTGGAGTACTCACTGCAAACAAAAATCCCCCAAACACCACAAAACCTCTGCCTGTCCCATTTCTGGAGTACTCACTTGTTTTGTCTTGACTCCTCCGCATGGTCCTGGGAAATCTGAGTTGGTCCTGGTCCCTGTGTGGAATCTGGTCAGACCCAGGTCTCTTGTTCAGAACCCCCCCCCTCCCGCCATCTAAACAGAATGCACACAGTGAGGGAGAAATAGTTTCCTGAGGTGTGTATTTCTGGTGCTATCCCCGTATGTTCTAAGCAAACCAGAGAATTGGGAAAAGACAAAGTTCCTCTTCCTTCTCTTTCACTATTTAGGTTTCCTTTCAACCAATGATCTGTATAATTGGAAAATTCAAAACCTACCATTCTCTGAAAAATTGCCATCCCTGGGCTCAGTTGGGGAATTGCTGCTGGACAATGAAGCCTAGATAGAATGGATATTTTATATCCATTCTATAGAAATAGAAATAGAAATAGAAATAGATATTTTCCTTCTGTCAAATACTAACCAAGGACACTTTAAACAATTTCTGCTAGGTCCTTTTTAGAAGAATTAAAGAAAACTGCTAAAAAGATTTCCTTTGTCACCCAGTCAGCCCCACATAGTAGAAAAAGAGCTAAAAAAGTTAAAAATTTAGAGGTTTAATAGATAAATAGCTGGAGGTAGTTCAAGGGGTATTTAACAACAGAGAACAGATTGGGATGATACCTTTTGCATAATCTGGAAGCCATCATCACCTTCTCTGATGATACTTGGCTAGACTTAAAGATACCCAGACAAATTTTGTCAAGACTGTGTCAGAAGAATATCTCCTAGCTGAAAGTCCTATCCTCAGTCAAAACAAACAGCTGGGTTATCTCTCAGATTGACAACAAAGATTCCTGGGGGATATGGGTAGAAGCCAACACCCTGCCCCCCCCCCCCCCCCCCCGCCAAGACTAGTTCAACATCTAATTCCTGTAACTGTTCAACTATGTAGATCAGCTACCCTTGTCCAAATTAAACAATACCCAATGACCCTGAAAACAAAAACAGAAATTGCAGTCCATATTACCTGGCTTGGAGAGACAGTCATCCTGGTCAGTCACCCTGGAATATACCTCTCCTACCTGTGAAGAAACTTGGGACCTCTGATTCTTGTGAGTCTGATTCTTACAGAGAAACAATTGTACACTGTCTTGGACCTGAAAGGTGCATTTTTCATCCTCCCATTGGCAGAGGTGAGTCAACCCATCTTTGTTTTTAAATGGACAGACCCAGAAAGAGGATTTCTGGGGCCATACTCTTAAAATATTTAAATGATGTTCTCCAAGTCTCTAAACCTAAAATAAAATATTAAAGACCCACTGAGGGACTACTATGAGGTCTTGGTGAAAAAAATTTCAGTTAATAAAGCCCAACTTTGTACATCAGTGTCTACCTATCTTGGCTAGGGGTGTTAAAGCAAACTTTGAGACCATTTGTCTTAGTTAGGGTTTCTATTGCTGTAAAGAGACAACATAACTACAGCAACTCTTATAAAGGAAGACATTTAATTGGGTGTTTTACAATTCAGAGTTTCAGTCCATTATCATCATGGTGCAACATTGTAGTAGGCAGGTAGACATGGTTCTGGAGAGGTAGCTGAGAGTTTTACATCTTTCACAAGCAACAGGAAGTGAACTGAGACTCTGGGTATGGCTTGAGCATATATGAGACTTCAAAACCTGCCTCCACAGTGACACACTTCCTCCAACAAAGCCACACCTACTCCAATAAAGCTAACCCTCCTAATAGTGCCACTCCCTTTGGGGGCCATTTTCTTTCAAGCCACCATACCATGAAAATACCCTGTGAAATATATGTCCAAATGATTCGATCCTGTGGTCACAAGATTGCCTATCTATCTATGAGCTGTGGTGGCTACTGATAATCTAATGAAACAAACAAACACGTTATTTCTGGGTCAAGATCTTATATTCACAGCACCCATGTCTTTGAGGTCCTCTTCTGAGGGACACCAGAAATGCTGGCTGCCTAATGTCTTCGTGACCCAGTACTGGGCCTACTTGTGACCCATCCTTGAGTCCAGTTTGAGAAACCCACCACCATCCATGCTGCTACCTTCTTGCCCAAAGATGACCCATTGGTGCTCATCCTTGGCTATCCTGAGAAGAAAGAAGAAACTAGGTAAGTGGGAGCTACAGTAGTTACTTTAAGAGAAACAATTTGGGCCCAAGCCAGGTACCTCAGCCCAAATAGCAGAAATGACCAATCTGACCCAGGCCCTCAGACAGGGAAAGAGGGAGTATACCATCATATACACAGACAGTCACTATGGGTTTACTACAGTGCATGTCCACGGTATGATCTGTAGAAGAATATGGTTCTCACCACTGGGAAAAGGGATATTTAAAGCAAAGAGAAAATCTTGACCTTCATACAGGCTATTTGCCGAGGACATAAAAAAAAAAAAATAATTCCCCTGAAGCAAGAGGTAACCTGGCTGCTGACCTGGCTTCCTGACAAATGGCCCTAATATCAATAGTACCAGTGGGACCTATTGATATTCTGATGACATATCCTGACCCAGTGCTGTCTGAGACTCCATGGTAAAGAAGACATGGACAGCTCAAACCTACAGATTGATGGAGGACACCAGAGGGAAAAATCATTCTCCCAGAAATAATCAGCAAGATTCTGGTAATTAACCTTCATCAGACTCTTCATCTGGATCCACAAAACTTTCTGAGTTGCTCAGACCAGACTGGACAGCCTAGCATGGGTAGTCTCATCCAGATGCCAGATTTGTGCTTGGATAATCCAAAACAGAGATCCCTTACTCAGGAAGTAAGGGATCTGAATGAGAGGCTAACACTCGGTGAAAAATGGGAACCTGACATCACCAAGATCTGGCCTGCCGGGGAAGCTAAAAGTACTTGCTAGCCTTTATAGATACCTTTTCAAGGTGGGCAGAAATGTTTCCTACCTGGGCCAAAAGTGCTGAGATAGTTGCTTAAAAAGCTACTTCAGGAACTGGTCCCCTGATTGCCCCTTGTGGTCTGGCTTTCATAGCTCAAACCTCTCAATTACTAGTAAAATCTTTAGGGATAGATTGGAAACTTCATTGTGCCTATAGACTTCAGAGTTCTGGGCAGGTAGGTGGAAAAAATAAGCAATGTGATAGAAGAAACTCTAACAAAATTCATTAGAGGCCAGTGAATGGCAGAAGGACTTCCTTCATTTTCTTGTCTTCAGGCCCGATGAACCCTGTATAGAGAGGTATTCACCTCCTATGAGATGTTGTTTGGAACCCCTCCCTAACTCCTTTCCAGGCTCAGAAACCAGCAGTGGCCAGAACTCTGTAACCATTCTTTCCTCAAGTCACTACAGGCCCCCCAGTTTTCCTTAAAGACTGTTCATCGGACTATTTGAAAGACTCAGCTGACCTCTGACTCCACCACCAGTTTCCCAAGGTTCAAATCCAGGGATACTGTCTGGGTCAAGCAGGTAGCCAAGGGAGCACTGGAACCAACTTGGAAGGACCCTACACAGTGATTCTCTCCACTCTTGAGGCTGTGAAAATAGTTAGCATTAAGGATCCATCATACCCCAGTCAAGAAAGCAGAAACCATGGTGTCACCAAATGGACTGTCTCCTGGGCTGTGAACCCATTAAATAAGATTTCATGAAGTCTGTCAGGGACCAAAAAATATAGATTATGATATTTTGGGGTATAAACCTTAGCTGGATTGCAGAAGCCTGAATCTCACATTGTCTTTTAGATGGCAGCTGGCTACTACCGGATGACTTGGCCTCAATGAAGAATGTCTCCTAATTTGCATAACAACAGACCTAGGCTCTGGGTGGGCCCACATCTATTCTTAGGGCTTGTATATGTGCCTAGGGACTGGGGAGAGGCTGGTGAGGATGTGCAGCTTTAGGGGTGCCTCTAGGATTAAAGGAAATATTTGATATAAGCTTTATACATGATAATAGATGTCTTCCGATATCACCCCCATGGTTGGAAAGCTATTTAAAAGGGTAGCAAGGAGTTTCCCAGTCCACACTCTCCCACTCAGGCATGGACCCAGAGCTGTTCAGCTGGCTCCGATCACAGCCCCAAAGACATCAGTCCGGAATAGAGAGCCTCTGAAACGTGGGACTGGTACAGGCCGGACCCTGGCACAGGTCTCTGGGACCTTCCACTTCTTGCCCTTCTACCTCTTCCTGAGTCTTATGTTTGGCATGAATATAGGGTTATGGTTCAATCCCTACCACCCTCAGGCCTGGACCCGGAAACCAAGGAAGACAGATACAGGGTAGGTATTAGGTAGTGTAACTATAGACCAGAAACCCATATTCATCTTGACCTTTGCTCATCAATGCCCACTTTAAACATCTGATTGTATTAGAGTAAGGAAAGATATGGGAATTTCTCTTTTGTGATTTCTGGTTATGCTTGGACCCCCATCCTCCATACTATATAGAGATAGATTGTCAGCCAATTGACTGACAAAACTCTTTGTGACTGGGGGCAGTCTAAATTAATATCAGAGGACTTACAAGGGGTTGGAACTTGTCTAATGTCCCAAATCTTACCCTTGGTATTTCTCCCTTATTCTGATGCCTTCTATTCTGTTTTCTGGGTTAATTCATCTGGACAGCAGCAATATTACCAAGTCCCTGAGACTACTTGGAAGGCATGTACTGATAATTTAAATAAATGTGATTCTTCTGATGTTTTATATAATATGAATCCTGGGCTAAAAACTGTTAAGAAACTAAATAGAATAGTTGATCAGGACCCAGAGGTATTAAAAAGTTTTCATTTCTGAATTAAAACAACAGTTAGGTTCCCTTATAGAAATAGTTCTACAAAATCAGAGAGGCTTAGACATCTCATGAGATTAGTGAGGCTATAAATTACTTTGGGAAAACCCTATTGTTTCTGTGCTAATTGATCAGGGGTAATTAGAGAAAATCTTGCCATGGTTGGGGAAAACCTCAAAAAGAGAATGAGACAAAGACATAAATAAGATAGTTGATACCAGTCTCTTGGTCCCCTGGTTAACTACTCTATCAGCATTGACTGGGCCTTTAGTTCTCATTCTGATTGGATTAACTGCAGGCTCCTGAATCTTAATCTATATGGCCAGTTACATATAAATCCAGGACAATTAATAGCCCTTAGGGCCAACTATACCTCTGTAGGCGGGATGAGTCCATGATTTGGCTCATTCACTAAGACCAGCGGGAATGTAACAGGGCCCCAGACCTTATTAGGTCCTGTGACCTAAGCACAACTGACTCCATGATGGAAGTACCATTCAGGCTGTAAAACTCATCACATAGACAGTACCCACCTGCCAAAAACAAAAGCTAAGACCTAATCCATTAAAGTCCATAGTTCCAGGAAAGTCTATAAATGTACTAACCTTTCCTTGTGGCTCCCGAAGTACCACTTCTGGCTAACTTTCTTATTAGCTGACATATGACAACCCAGGATATGTTTTTTTTTTTTTTTTGTGATTAAAAGCTCACCCTGAGAAAGACTCAGGGCTACACTGGAATCCTGAATACCCAGTGTAGTCACTGGCTAGCTAATAGCCTTTCTATTGGTTAAAACCCATGTCTGAGCAATCTTCTCTGGCTAATACCCCACAACATAGGGAACTTTTGACAGCTTCCAAGTTATCATAGTATTTAAACCTATGACTTCACATGGACCATGGTCTCAGCTTTAATCATTTCCCGTTCTTGTTTCTTTGCGTCATTAGACACTGGTGAGTCACTGACTCCATGCTGTCTCCACGCATCACCTGTTTTACCTTTCAGACTCACAGGAGTTGGTCCTCTTGGTTCATGAAGTTTCCCGAACCTGTCCTATTATTCTGATAATGCTGCTTTCACATTCCAGGTCCTAACTCACTGAACTGTTCATTGTGGACTCTTCTTAAGTGTTTTTTAGCAGATTCTGTCTGGATACACAGAAGTACACCCAGGCTTTTTAAGAAGGACATGTTCCCATTGTTTTCCCTTGTGAAACCTACCAAGCAAATCCCTACAAATTATCTCTTGGCTTCACAGTCCTACACTTGTTATTGCAATCCACCAAATACTTCTCATTCATCAAACATAATTATATACTTTGTTGGAATAGCCAAATGTTAAGCACTGGGAAACAGAGGTCATTTCATCCAACAAAAAGGTTATAAACCTATTTGCAGTGACAATTGGTTACAAGCATTTAAATGATAAGAAAAGTAGATAGGCTTTTTACTGCTGGTAAACTCAGAAATAACAGCTCCTTCTGGAGATGGATTCAGTAACATGGCTGAGAGGGGCAGAGTTTAAGACATCAGAGGGGGTGTGTGTGTGTGTGTGTGTGTGTGTGTGTGTGTGTGTGTGGTGTGCATATGTTTGTTTCTCTGTGTGTGCATGCATGTGAGTTTTGTGTGTATTCATATGTGTATATATGTGGGTGCATCCCCAATGCTACCCATATACTCAGAGAAAGTTAAATCAGTGTGCCAAAGAGTCAACTCCCCTCCCATGTTCATTGCATTATTGTTAACAATAGCCAGGAGAAAAGAATACCATTAATGTTATTAGTGTCTTACTATGAACATGAAAAAAATAATCTACACAACGGAATGCTATTCAGCAGTCAAAAAGAAAGAAATTCTGTCCAGCATAGACAGACTGGAGCTTATTATGGTGACTGAAGTAAGCCAGCCACAGAAAGACATACACTAAACTAAATAATGTAATTCATAAACATGTTGACCTCACTCCCTATTCCTTTATAAACCTATCAGGTACACTGGCTGTGGTAGCACACATCAGTAATCCCAGCACTCTGGAAGGTGGAAGCCAGAAGGATTCTGACTTTGACAACAGCTTGAGTTGCACAGACCCTGTCAGAAAACAAAACAGATAGGGTTTTGTCTGATAGAGTTTTGCTTTTTGTTTTTATTTTTCTCACTGAAATCCTCCTTCAACTATCTGGGCAGACATGCCCTGTTTTTTCATTTCCTGCATTTATTAATAAATTATATTGCTTCCATGACCAAGTTGCAGTTACAGTAGAGCATATTATTTGCTGCGACAGTTCCTCTCTTACATGGGGAACTTCTTGAATAGTAAATAACACATTTAACCGGGGCATCTGGCACTTGCTACAGAGTCTGTTTCTAGACTCAGTGCTTGGCATAAACGAAATACTAAAAGAATTGCCTGCTTAACTGAATGCATACCACTTCCTCAGTTTTCAGACAGGCATGTGAACAGAAGGGGTTTTAGAATAAAGTCATTTAACTTGAAAGAACTAAGTGCCCAAGAGCACACTGAGGATACTACAGCATCCTGTGCTCCTTGAGTAAGAGACAGTGGGTTCCTCCCTCATAGTCATTGAAGTTACACAGTCTCACCAACTATATTTAGAGAGATCCATTTTCTCACCACATAGAAAGTCTGGGTGGATAGAAGTCACCGTGAACCAGACTAGCATGTAGGACATGCTCTCACCACCCCCACCAGTAGTTCAAACACATTTCACCCATCCCTTCCTCTCTCTGCCTCCACATCCTTTCCTCTCTCCAACCATCGTCTCCCTCCTATAGGGAGAATGCCAGTTTGATTATCTGCCTCTGTCAGGAGGTCTTCATATTGTGTGTGTGACTAGGTGTGCATGTGTGTGTGTGTGCACGTGTGTGTGTGTGTGTGGAGGCCAGAGATTAAATGCAGTGTCCTCCTTAAACAGTCTCCACCTTATTTTTGGGACAGAGTCTCTGACACCAAGGGACAGAGCATGAGTGTGTGCTTCTTCACTGTCAGATAAACTAGAAATGACAAGAAAAAACAAAACAGGGCACTTGACTGGCTTTCAGCCGGTAGATCTTTGGTCTTAATTTTTTTGAAAATCTCACCCATGAGAACTATAGTTAGATCATTTATACTTCACCTTGTCCCTTCTCCTCTAAAATTCACAGACCCTTCTTTAATTATTATTGGTACATAGTATGTACATATTTATATATAAATGCCACCTACTGAGTCCACTTAGTATTGCCTGTACATACATATGTTTAGGACATTTGGAATCAGACAACCTATCAAAGGGCTCCCTGGAGAAGGCTGATTTTCCCTCTCTTGTTAGCCATTTGTAATTGGAGGTTTCTCTGTCCTGTCCCACCCTACAGTCACTTCTAAATAATCACTCAGAAGCTTAATATTAATTACAAACTGTTTGGCCTGTTTCAAAGGCCAACTAACTAGCTCTTACTTTTAAATTAACCTATTTCTATTAATCTACACAATGCCACGTAGCTCGTGGCTTTTCCTGTGGTCTAGTACATCTTGCTCTCTAGCAGCTTGCTGTAATCTCCAAGACTCTGCCCTTCTTCTTCCCTATATTTTCAGTTTGTCTTTCCTGCCTAGCATTATTCTGCCTTGCTATACACCAGATAAGTTTCTTTATTAATCAATGGGAATAAAACATAATCACAACATACAGGAGGGTTATCTCACAGCACCATTAATTTGCCTATAGCTCTTCATCTAGTATCTAGCTAGGGATGGGGCCTTCTGAGGTTTCTTGATTGTGTGTGTGTGTGTGTGTGTGTGTGTGTGTGTGTGTGTGTGTGTGTGTGTAGTATGTGCATGTGAGCACAGGTGCCCATGGATAGCAGAAGAGGGTATTGGATCACTTGGAATTTGATTTATAGGCTGTTTAAGCAGCCTTTTGTAGTATTAGGAACTGAACTTTTGTCCTCTGCAAAATCACTCACTCTTAACACTGAGCTATTTCTTTAGTGTAACAGGACCCCAGACTTCAGCACAACTGATGCCATGTTGGAAGCACTATTCTGACCTTAAAACCCAGCATGTAGGCCCCAACATCTGCCAAAATAGGAACAAACACCTAATCCATCAACGACCTTTTCTATGATTCCAGAATTCAGGAAAGTCCTTAAATGTACTAACCTTCTTTTTGGCTTCTGTAGTTCTGCTTCCTGTTCTTTTTAAGTGAAGTGTGTCAACCAGGGTGTGGTTTTGTGCATAAAAGACAAAGAACTGTGAGGATTAGGGCTGCATGATTTAGGCAAGTGTTTGGTGCAGCTGCCAGGCAGCAATGCAGACTTGAAGAGTGTGTGTTTTCTCGGGTAGACTTACCTCACAACACCAGCCCTGGTTTTCTTTTCTTTTCTTTTCTTTTCTTTCTTTTCTTTTCTTTTCTTTTCTTTTCTTTTTTTCTCTGCGATTTCCTTTTCTTTTCCTTCCTTCCTTTCTTTTTTCTTTCCTTCTTTCTGTCTGTCTTTAATTTTGGAAATGTTTATCTGACATTCCAATGATAATTTAGTAGTTAATGAGAAAAGTAGGACTACAGTTTTAAGACATAAAGGCTAAAGGTATATTTTACGTTATATTTCCACATTTATGGGTAGCTGTAAACACGAGCATAGAGGAGATCAGCCAAGACTACTAAAGCTAAATTTAATCAACCTTAAATTTATAATTGAAGAGAAGAAGGATCAGTTAAAGTAATTAGAAGAGGCAGTCAAAACCAAGAAAACAATATAAGAGAATAGAGTTACATAAGTTCAGAGAGCAAAATATCATTTTTTATCTTTATGACTTTCCTCCCTTTAAGTGAAAATGGATTATTTTCTCATATAAGATATCCTGATTATGGCACTCCCCACTAGCCTGCAGGGAGGTGAGAGACCTGCCTCAACCTCTGCCACGCACTAGATGCTGTCCCAGCAAGACCCACTCTGCTACCCAACCCCATGCACCTGAACATCCTCCCTGTGGCCAGCCCTCCCCCACAACCCCAGCAGATGTAGGCGCGGAGCTAGCCCAAAAGAGAAGCTATGCATATAACAGAAAGCAGAGTTGAAGGGACAGGGTAACACAAACAAGCTGGAGCCCAAATGATGTCACCATAGCCTCCCACGAATCACATAGAACTAGAGAGTTTGACAATTATCCCTCCAGCTTTCAGTCTTGCTCTGGTATGGCTGCCCTTGCTATTACCAGACTCCTCTATTTTGATTTGTGACTCTTTACTTTGTGTCATTGTATATTAAAGTATGTAATGTGTTTTTATTTTATATGTTCTTATAGTCAAAGATTGCCTTGAGTCTCAGAAAAGAGTTGGGACTTTAGAATAGTGTTAGAAATGCAAGATTATGATGATTTCTGAGCTTGGACAGGATGCATTCTCTATCATGAGATGGCTGTGAGCCCACTGGGGATGGAAGGGGATATTGTGATATGACATGTCCCTTCCTCATCTATTTGAACTTGGTCTTGAGCTGATGGTGCTGCTTGGAGAGAGTTTGGAGCTTTAGATATGGTCCCTCACTGGTAGATGCAGAACCAAAAGAATGAGCCAGAGTATGAAACCCAAACCCCAATTCTATCCCAGTTATGTGTTTCCTGCTTGGCCACTGAGAGGTGAAACACCATTGACAGGACCCACTCTCACTCCCATGTATGCCATCTTATCTTCCCCACTGAGAAACATTAAAACAGAGAGCTAAGACAAGTTCTCTGCCCCTCTGCTGATTCTGCCATGTATCTTGTTCCAGTGATATGAAGTCACTAACACAGCAGGTAACTTCGTAGTAAGTTGATTTAAATTTTGTTACAGGCAGCATAGCTACAAGTGCAGCCGTTGGAGCCTTGATTCTGATGTTGTGAGCCCCAGAGCTCTTCCTGGAGATGAAAGGTTTGATATTTGCACTGTCTGCTTTCACTCTTGTTTTAGTCCAGTCTGTTGTCCTTTCTAAGTCTCCATCTCCCCCACACCCTTTGCAGAATGGGAATGTTTACTCTGTACTGTTGTGTCTTGGTCATATGTAACTTGGTTTTGCTTTCACTGGTTATGGCTACGAGATTACCTTTGTCACAAAAAGAGATTTTGGATTTGGGGCTTTTGAATAGTGTCAGCACTGTAAGATTGTCAGGCTATTTTACATTGGATTGACTTTTCCATTATAATATGGTAGTGACCAATGGGAACAAGTTATGATGACATGCAAAATATCTCTGATAGATTCATGTGTCTGAACACTTGATTACCACCTAGTTGCCTTGAGTTCATGGAATGAGTCTGGCAGTTTGCTTTTCCTTTCTAGTTTGTGGACTAGTTTGGAAGTTTGAGGCAGGAGAAACATAAGCCTGAGGTCAACCCAGCCCCTACCATTATCACTGGCTAAAGGTTTCATTTGGAGTCTTGTATTCTCAAAGAAAATAATTCATGCAAGATACACAGATGATTTAAAGATATATAATTAAAACAATTTAAATTTATTTGTATGTATGTGTTGATTGTACATAGCCTGTATATAAGTACCAAGAGAGACCAAAAGAGAATATCAGATCCCCTGGAGCTAGAATTATAGGTGGTTGCATGACATCAGACTTGGGGACTGGGAAATAAACTCAGGTGCTTCGGAAAAATATCAAGAGCTCTTAGTCATCGATCCATATTTCTAGATCTGACATAGACAATTTAGACAGAGAAATAACAAAATAAAACATAATTCAAGGAAGATTAAAATGGGCTGACCAAAAGAGGATGGCCTACTGGGTTCTGACTTCTGGATTTTTATGGTTTTTATGAATATTTATAATGTAGGAGGCATATTTGTGAGGATAAGGTGATCCCTTCTCCTTCTTAAGTCATGGTTGACCAGATCTCTCCCTTTATGCTATTTCTTTCCATGATCGTCTTGAAAAGCTCTTGGGAAAGGTAATCAAAACCACAATAGAAAGCATACAATAAAGCCAGGCTTAAGATTCTCTGTCTCTCCGTGTCTCTAACTCTTTGCCGTACTTGGTCTCACAGTAAAATCCTGTCTCTAAAGAGAAAACAGAAGAGTATAAAACAAGATAAATAAATTGAAATTCAACGAAGAAATAAAACAGCAATACAAGAGAAAAAGAAATATGACATTATATGTAAAAATTTAAAGTGATCAGGTATGATCAAAATATCAATAGAAAAACCAACAAAGAAATAAAATACAATAGTACTGGCAAGTAGTAAGAAAGAGGGTGGGTTCCATTCATCTTAGGGGCCAATGCCTGGGAAACAGTTAACAGTCTTGACCTACACTGACCAGTTTTTCTCTGTGGACACTTGGGCCCTGTGGCACCATTCTTCTTTGGTGGTGCTCATCCAGCAAGCAGAGGGCATGGCTTGTGGGCAGAGATGACTGTCACTACTTTGAGATGTCCCACTCATAGGGTTGGTATAGGGCTCACTGCGAGAGTACCACTGTCTGGTCCAAGCTTCCAATGATGACTGATGTATGACAGTAGATGAGAAGCCCAGGATACAGAAAGCCTCACCAGGATATCAATAGATAGTGTCAATGTCTCATCTGCAACTCCAGTAATTAAGCCAATTCTTGTTTTAACTTTGACTGGGAGGCAGGGGGATGGGCTAGAGCATGTGAAAACATGAAGACCTGAGTTCAAACTCACAGCATCCCATAAAAACATAGCATGGTGGCATGTGTCTGAAGATGTCAGGGTCAGGGAGATGGAGACAGTAGACTCTTGAGAGCCCGATGACCGGCCCAGATCAGCCCAGGAAAAACAGCCAGCTTAGAATCAGTTAAATTCAGTCTCAAAAGATAAGATGGAGAGTGACAAATGAAGACTCAGTGTCCTCCTCTGGCCTCAGTACATGCATATATAGGCTCACATGCACATATACCACATACCACACACACACACACACACACACACACACACACACACACACACACACACACACACGAGATTTTTAACATGGTTTTTTAAGTTTGAAAAAAATCATTCCTAATTAACAAATCATTGTTTATATTTATGTGATACATATGCTATTTTGTTATAGGTATACATTGCATTTTGATTAAAAGATAATTAACACATCTGTTGCTGCATATTTATTACTTTTTTGCATTAAGAATGTGTGAAATTCAGAAACAGTTGGCCTGAAAAAGGGAAAGCATATCAACCCCAGACGCTCTTTGGGAGGCCAGTACGGGACTAATCCAGCCCCCTGATCATGGATGCCAATGGGGAGGCCCCTGCACTCCTGAGAGCCTCCGGAGGTGGACTGGCATTTTGTCCTGGTGTGTGTGGGGGACTTCGAGAACCCATCCCACTTGAAGGGATGCACTCTGTCTCTGAACACATGGGGAAGGACCTAGGCCCAGCACAGGAAGATTTGTTGGACTTGTTGGAGCCCCGGTTGGGGGCCCTACCCTGCCTGGGGAGTGGTGGGTGGATGGGGTGGGGGGTAGGTTGGAGGTGGGGGAGAAGGAATGGGGGTGAGGGGAGGGAGAGGGAGAGGGGAATTACATGTGAAACAAGCCTGTTCCCTAACTTGAATTAATAATAATAATAATAATAATAATAATAATAATAATAATAATAATAATAAAAAGAGAGAAAAATATAAAACAAAAAAAGAATGTGTGAAATTTACCTTCGGTTTTGAGATTCATTGTGGTGTCTCAGAACTATTATTAAATTACCCTTTTTTATCTAATTACCCATCATACAGTCTTATGAAGAAAAAACCATGTCTGGCTGTGTGCTTGATGATTTTGTACTCTGTCTTTTAATTTTCTTGTATAACTAAAACTTCAGTATGAAATGGATCATGATAATGTCATGGTTATCTTGATCTGGTGTATCTACACCTAGCAAAAATGCCCGGCAGGGCCGTGCAACCTTCTGACATTGTGAAAGATGTTATCACCTATAATTGTGCAGTTAGGGCAGAAAGATGGCTAAGCAAAGAACACTTGCTCTGGCAGAGGACCAGTACTCACACTGGTGAGCTCACAACCACCATAACTCCAGTTCCAGGAATCATACGCCCTCTTCTGGCCTCCTCAGGCACTGTGCTAACTTACTCTAGAAACTTGCTCCTCTTCTAAGTCTTAGAGGCTGTAGACTGGGAGTCTGCACTAAAGGGTGGACTGGCACAGACTTGACACTTTTCTATACTTACTATGCTCAGCGAATGTGGACATCCTGCATAGAAGTAGCTCAGCAATGACTATGCATACCACCTCATATACTTGCCCCTTTTTGTAGTGGAAGGTACAGTGTGTGTGTGTGTGTGTGTGTGTGTGTGTGTGTGTGTGTGTGTGTGCATGGCATTCCTCAACTTCCCCTTTCTGTTCCATCTCCATTCCTCTCTGCCACCTCCTTCCCTCCCATCACATTGATCTTTGCTATCTCTTTCCATCGTCATTTCGCTTTTTACATGTATCTGCAAACAGTCCTGATGACAGCACCTTCTTGGGAAATTACAATGCTTGGCCTCTTTGGCTGTGGTTGCAGTGCAGGCCAGGTTGACAGTCTGCTAACTTCAGCCCCAGAGCTAAGCAGCAGAATGGGGTTGCAATAAGGGCTAGAAAATCACATGTGGTAGATTCTTTTTTGGTTTTCTGATGCCAGCAGAGCAAATGAGAAGTCTCCTTACCCATCTCACTTACTGCCTTTCATTTTCCCACCTGCCTTTTCATTGCACAGTCCTAGAGAGAGCTTCCTGGGGAAAGGAGGGCCATCTGAGCTTTTGTTTTATCTTTGGAAGGGAGAAGCAGGTACCACCATGGCTTCCTCTGTCCTTCCTGCCATCTCTGCATCCATTGCACACTTGCTTCTTATGAATGATCTCACTGTTTTCTGAGAGTGTGCCTGAGCTCTGTCTGCACCGGAAGACACCTAGAGCAGGTGAAAAACTACTCATGTGAGCCTTGGGGATGTGGATGCTACTGCCTGACACTGGGGGACACATCTGTCCTCTGACAGAAGACTTGGCCTTGATTTTTGGAAAGAGGAAAACCCTACTTATTGCTGGGCTTCCTGCCAGATAACAGGGATGAACTTGAATGCATCTCTCAACAATGTTGTCATTGGCGTTTTTAGGAAAGGCAAGCACTTTTCCAACTCTCCTCAGGCCACAGCAGTGTGTTTTTATCCTACACCATTCCTCAGTTGAGAACTACCTTCAGAGGTCCTCTGATGCTTTTGAATGTACACCTTGAGGCCAGTTGCTCAGTCCTCTTAAAGGGCCTCTGCAGAGCAAGAACTTATTCCTTTATTGAGAGCAGTCCTAGGGACAATGAAGTTACCACAGAATGTTGGCATTGCATGAAATCCTAGAGATAGAGGCAAAACTTCTTTAGTTCAAGAGGACATGAGCCTTATCCATCCCATTGAGGAAGTTTGTAATGTTTTCCACCTGCTCTACTGAACTTTGTATGAGATGTAAAAGGCCAGCGTTAGCATTTAACATACCAGGAAAGGGATGGACCATCCAGACGGGCCATACCTGAGACCTTCAGCCTTATTGTCCCTTTGGTATTTCCTACTTCGTATTTCATGAAAGAATCTGAATCTGAGGATTACCCTAAGCCAGGTGACTTTATATACTTCTCAGTCATGGATCTCTACTCCCCTACATATGAGCAACATTATTTGGGGATGATAGCTAGATGGAGGAGAAAAATATGGAATTAAGTCTAAAGAGTTGAACTTACTTACCAACTGAATGGACCACAGGTGCACTCATATACTAGTTGTTGATTATATGAAGTTCAAATGTCAACTAGATGGTCTAGGTCTATTCTGTTAGCTCTATTTGTAGGGAATCTGTGTGACATAAAAAGTGTCCACTAATCCCCAACAGGAAATGGATGACATACCAGGTATAATTTTTCCAGACTGTAACTGCACAATTTCAAAGAAGCCCATCAGGTCAGAGTCTCCTCCCGACAACTTGAAAGAGATGAGTCTCCCATCCCCAGAATATTGCACTGCTGTATAACATGAGGAAGGACACAAAGATACTTGTGCTATCTGCTTTCCTGCACTTGTGAGGTTAATTTACTTCCTGAATCTCATAAGGCTCCATCCACCTTCCCAGAGGGAATGCTTCAATTTGTATGAAATTGCTACAAAATGAAAGTCCTTCAGCTCTCATGAGTTCTGTCCCTCTGAGCCATGGTGTTTCCAAGTCTGTGAGATCCCCAGGTAGCTTGATGTCTGACTCTATTGTTAATCATACCCTACTACAAATTGAGTAAGTTATGAAAACAAGAGTCTTGTTGGAGCTCATGGCTCTTGTCCAAGTTCAAGAGGCCATGTCTGGAGACTTTCTTCTTGCTGACCAAGGTCCAAGGTGGTAGAGACTGAATGAAGCACATGAGAAGGCAGTCAAGCCGGGTGTTGCTGACAGCAGACCCGCTCTTGAGACAGCCCATTAACCTGTTCAATCACAGATTAATCTGATCATGATGGCAGAGCCCTAGTCACATCTTAAAGGCTCTATCTGGTGTTACACCATGATGTTTTATAGGGAGGGGTAAATTTCAACATGGACCTAGTCCTCTTAGATCCATGTTCAAGTGATGGTACATAAATATCTAGAACAGTGTGGATAAAGTTCTCTTAGCATCTCTAGAGAATGACACCAGCATCCCTAGGAACTACTGCTGAGATATTTGGATGGACCACACCATCACAATTGCCTAGTTAGAACATCAAGAGTTGGTTGTGTCTTTCATCTTAAATTGAAGAATAAATTGTGCTTGCCTTATACCATCATCCTCTTCTAACAGAATATTCTTTTGTTCTTCAGGTTATTTGCTATTCTTGTCCAATGAGTCATAGCCAGGAAGAAATGCAATGATTGTTTATTCACAAAAGAGTCTCCTCAAGGGAGCATTCCTTATAAGGGCTGACACTTGGCCTATGATGAAAACCCTGTTCTGTGTAACACTTACCCAGAATCTAATAGGAAATGAAAGCAAACGTGACGAGAAAGACAGAGAACCTTATGAAAAGGAAATGCTGTTAGTAGATCTCTCCCCTACAACCTAGATCCATTGACTTTAAATGCCATGATCCTTACGGGAACTAGGTGAGGCACCTCTTAGAAATCCCTAAATGATGTTTTTGGAGAAGTCAGTTGGTTTCTTACCCCCATATGAGATTAGCCTTACTCTAGACAAGAATTTTGCTTCTCTGCTCAGTGGTACACTTTTGAAGTGCTTACATCTTAGTAATACAGTCAGTGTACACAGGTCATATTTAGCTCAAAAATTGTGATGTATTTGTGTTCTTAAAACATAAATAATGCCTTGAAGTCAGACATGATCATTCTGGCACCACATTCCCTCAATGCCATAATCAGCCAGAGCCAGGCAGTGCTTCGGCCTAAAGTTCTGGGTATCTGAGTCTCCACCACTTCTCATTGCTTACACTCAACTCATTTTTCTTAACATCATGCTCCAGTCTTCCTGTATCAACACCATTTACACCACATCCACCTGAGTCCAGGCAGCTTTCTTTACCTCTTTGATCTGTAAGTGATCTCTTTGTTCATTTGGTCAACACATTGACAGTGAGCGCCTGTTGTGTACCAGATGTACGGTACAGTATGTTTAGATATTTCAAGGAATATGAGTCACTTTTCTCATTTCTGTGATCAAACACCTGATTAAAAAACAACTTAAGAAGCCGGGTGGTGGCGGTGGCGCATGCCTTTAATCCCAGCACTTGGAAGGCAGAGGCAGGTGTATCTTTTTGAGTTCGAAACCAGCCTGGTCTACAAGAGCTAGTTCCAGGACAGGCTCCAAAGCTACACAGAGAAACCCTGCCTCAAAAAACAAAACAAACAAAAAAAAAAACCCAAAACAAAAAACAAGCAAACAAAAAACAACTTAAGGAAGAAAAGCCTTATTCTGACTTCTAGTTGAGGTTACAAGTACATCATGGTGGGAAGGCATAGTAGCAGGAGTATAAAGTGGGTAATCAAATGACATCCACAGTTAGGAAACAGAGAGATGGATGCTGGTGCTCAGCTCACTTTCTCCTTTATATTCATCCCAGGAACCCAGCCCACAGAAGATATACGTTGGGTTGTCACACCTCAGTTAACTCCATCTAGAAACTCTCTTGTAGGCATGCCCAGAGAATTGTCTCCTGTGTGAGTGTTCATCCTCTTTATTTGAATATTAGCCATCACACATGGGTGTTAAACATGTACAGTGATGGCCTCAAGGAAAGCACTGCATGCTCAGGAAGACTGGCACACTATGCATACAGCCCAACACAACACCCAATAAAATGGAAGGAGTAGGAAATGACAATGTAGGCAAGGAACTAGCATTTATGTGATGGATCCTAGATAGATAGGCCATGATTCATGGGACTACCTGGGCCACACCAAACAGTGGAAGTCTCAGATGAACGGGCTGTGGGAACCCTCGCCACTGGGATAGAGACTTGGAGAGCCAAGAGGGTTGTTTACACTGTCTTGAGCCAAGAAAGCACATAGCCCTTCAGAGCATGGAGCAGAATGAACCAGATAGAGATCCACTTCTAATTCCAGCATGATTCAGGATAGCTCAGCATAGCTCTGGCTCAACCTCTACTAAGAGAGGAGAGTAAGAATAATGGAGCCAGCATTATTCCCTCCTATCTGCACTTGTGCAGCCAGATGCCTGCCTCAATGGTAACATGGAGGAAGGTGAGGGGGCAGGCACAGTGGTTCTTGTGACAGGTACTTTAATTGTTGTGTAGTCTTCTGATTGCACAAGCCACCTTCTCTCTTTTCTTTTGCCAGTGTGTGTGATATTCAGGTCCAAATTGTCTTGAATTAGGAATAACCTCTTTTCTTTTAAAAAAGGAAAACATTATCCCATTATTTTGTATTATTTTCATAGATTGCTCTAGTTAGTTTTTTGTTGTTGTTTTTGTTTGTTTGTTTTTTTTTGTTTATAGCTAGTGGGAACTTTACTATGGAATGAAGAGAGGGTCAAGAGATAGGCTTTCAATTACTTAATCCATCTTAAGTTTCACAGCCTGCATGCTGCTAGTAGCTGCTGGATTGGGTGATGGCATGGTTTACATGGCCCCTCACAGAGCTCGCTGTCCCATGCAGTACTTTGGAGAGTCAAGTCCATGGTTATATTGAGCGAGACTCATGCAACTTCCTGTCTGATGCTACTTTCCTACAAGATTGTTGCAGAAGCTTTCAGAATACCTCTTGTAATGAAGGCACCTATAAGAGCCATACAGATTAAAAAATAAGACATCATAATTTGGTGAATTATGCTAAATGCTCCACGCCAAGCTCTGTCAGATTCAATGAGCATGTCTTTGACAATTAGCTCTGTCTTGGCCAGAAACCAGAAGTACCACTGATCTTACTGGCAATTGTGACATGGTTGGAGGCTGCTTAGAGGCATTGATTCACATTCTAACTCAATACCTTCCATCTTTCATATCCGTTTACATACCAGTTTAATGAGCACAGCTGCCTGGAAGCATACATATCAGATACTTTCTTGGCCTTAAAGATGCTCCCTAAACTCCAGTCTTGACACCAGGATGGGGCAGTTGAGTGAACATCTTGTGGGGAATATGGTAGGACTCGCTGGGCCGACTAGTTCAGCTCCCGATGTCTCTGTATACTAAAGCCTTCTCAATCTCTAAAGAGAAACTCTTAGCAACACCCCATTCTTGACCTGCTTCTGTAGCACAGGTGTTTGCATTCTTCATCTCTCTTAAGTGCTTACCTATAAAAAAAAACTGTTCTGGAACTCACCCTTCTATTGTGCAGGAAATTTATTCTTCAAGTCTGTGAGACAAAGGACCCATAAGATGCTAGTCTGGGGCATCTTTGGTAGCCATCGATTATTTAGCCCCTTTCTAGATAACCCTAGAACCCATGGATTATCTAAGCCTAGCTCCCTTCCCCATAAGCTCTCACTTGAGTCAAGAAAACCTCTGTTGTATTCAAAGACATCCCACTCTACCCCTGTTACTGGGTTAGGATTTTAGGCTAAGATAATAAAGAACACAACAAAGAGGATTTGAAAGACAAATTCCACATGTCCATCCATTGAGACCAGAAACATTGAACTGGGAGGGGAAAAAGAATAAGGAAATGGAGGAAGAAGAGGGAGTGGTTAGACTGGGTTTAGTCTTAGTTTGCCCTTTGGAGTGAGCTAAGGAAGGCTTTAGGAATCACCCCTTCAAACCTGGAGGGCATAGAAGTGCTTTGCTACTCTGAATTCAGGGCTTGAGAAATCTATGAGCTTTGTAATTCTGCTCTGCATCTCATGGAGACAAGTGTAAGGAAAAAAAGTATATAAATGTTGCAAGATTGTTAGGGTCAGAGCCTGGGCTGGAAGCCCTAACAAATCAGGATTGGTCACTTGCCCTCAAGAGGCCAATTTAAGAGATTTATTTAATGTGATTGCATTGGTAAGAGGAATAAAGAAGTCCATTGACACCCTACCCCTAAGCCAATATACTGAGTTCAGGTTTAAATAGAGGGCCTGGTCAAGGAATTGTCTTTCCTATCCTTGACCCAACATTGTCTCTCCCACAAAGGGGTTTTATAAGTTGTTAGATATATGTGCAATCTCCTCCTAGGAGGCAAGCTCTTCTGTCTTCATTAGTGTTCTAGAGGCACCATGACCAAAGCAACTCTTATAAAGGAAAGCACTAATTGGAGCTGGTTTATAATTCAGAGATTTAGTCCATTATCAGCAAAGGGGGAAGCATGGCAACACAGAGGCAGACATGGTGCTGGAGAAGGAGCTGAGCATTCTACATCTGGATTCACAGGCAGCAGTAAGAGAGAGGCACTGGGCCTGGATTGAGCAGTTGGAACACTAAAGCCCACTTCAATGACTCACCTCCACCAACAAGGTCACACCTCCTATTCCCTGTCAAGTAGCCGTCTATCCCTGATGACCAAACATTCAAATACATGAGCCTATGGAGCCATTCCTACTCAAACCACCTCATCCTCCACTGACTGGATTCAGGCTTTAGCTTCTTCTTTCAGAAGGGGACTCCTGGGAAAATTCTTATTTCTTGTTTAGCTATCCGGACAGCCACAGGGGCAAGTGGGTACAAGTGTCTCTTTAGAACACCTTCTTTATTGCCAGGATGACTACAGTAACAATGAGGAGTGAAGTAATGCAGGGCATTGACATTTAATGTACGTCACTACAAGAAAAGTGATTCAACCTGACACCTTGTAGGAAGAATGCTCAAAAAACTCCCCAAAACAAAACAAACAAACAAAAACAACCAAATAAACAAAACAAAACTAGGAAAGGAAAAGCCAGGTGTGATCCCCAGCACTGTTCCTGGTGTATAGAGAGGGAGTGTCCTCTTGATTTCAAATCCCTTTCCCATACCTATACAGCTCTCCTTTTCCTCTATGCATCAGCTCCTAGACCTGAAACACAGATGATTAATAGATTAAAGCATTGTAAGGGTATTCAGGCTTTATTTTCTTCAATTCTACAGGGTCAAAACACACCCTGTAGAACAAATACCAAACCTAGCCCCTGGGCTCTGAGGATTTCTGTGGAAATTTTAAAATGCAATTACTGTAAATCATTTCTTCTTCTACATCAGTATCCCTGTTGTGTGACATTTTCTGCAGAGACACAAATTTCTTCTGGCCCCATAAAGGACACCAGCAAAAGGCCAAAGACAATGTTCACATTAGTCTATCTTGGTAGCCCAAGGAGTTTATTGGGTTACTTACAGAAGTATTGATGACTCCGAGGCAACTGCAGCATGAAAGTCCACCCCAGACTGAAGGGGTACAGTTCACAAAGTGAATGCCGGAGCTCCTTGCACCGATTAGGGAGGCTCCACCAGACAGTCTCCTCTTCTCCAGAAGTAACTTCCGCTTGTAGAAGCTTGGAGAGAGGCCTTTTGAGTATTGTAACTGAGTTTCCTGAGGCGGATGAGTTGTATTAGCTTCTCCATCCCTGAGTCTTCATCCTACCCCACAGAGAACATTTCCATTGTGAGAGAATAGCCACACAACAATCCTAAGACTCTAGTCAACATATTTTGTAATACTCTCAGAATAAAACAAAACTTTCCTGTGATGGGCAAAGAGATATTTAATGCTTGTTCTCAAGACAAGAGCATGCAGTGGAAGCTGTCTTCGTAGTTTCTAGAGACACCCCTGTTTTCCAGGCCTCTGTGTGTGCCTGGTTATCTGACTGAGCATTGTCCCATGGAACAGCATCAAGATCTTTGGCCTGCCAGAATGAGTCCCAGGTGGGTGTGGAACCCTGCTTGTACAAGCATGGCTCAGGCCCAGCCAGCCCAGCTCCTTGGAGCAAGGCTGATTTTGCAGTCTTGAATATAGTGCTTATACAGCGGTGGAGACCAGAATGTAGGACATATAGGAAAAACATGGCTTTGAAAAGGAAAGCAGGGCTCTGGCACTCTGCCTGGCTTCCATTTAGGGGTCTGACTCTGATAAAACAACTTAGGCATATTCTAACTACTAGTAGAATTCCCAGTAAGTGACCTTCACTCTGAACCACCATTTGTACCCAATGGATATCCAGATACTTGGGACATAGGGGATGCTCTCATATGCTTTCCATTATAATGTGACCTTTGATTTTGTTGTTGTTATTTTGCTATCTGGTTTTAAGGATTTTATTTACTAAAACAATATAGTCTGTTTTGCCTTTCTTATGTTAACTTTCATTCAGGTTTCCAGATTGTAAACCACTAAGGAATCATGACCCTGACTTGCATTCCCCAGCAGCTGACTACATTATAAAGAGCCAACCATTCAAAGACATCATGCAGTGGGAACTGTCTTCGTAGTTTGTTCTCTTCTAGAACTGTGACTTCTCACAAAGGACAGAGATGGTTTGAATCTGCAGTCTATTAGTGGGGATGTGATTGACAGTATCTGCAATAGGGCATTACCTTCTAGATAAGTGGCATGGGACTGAGCAGCTGGGCAAGCACAAAGGTTAGAGTTCAGATCTACCACACCCATGTAAAAGTCAAATGTGGTGGTGAGAGCCTATAACCCAGTGCTGGGAGAAGATACTAGCAAATCTTGCGGCTTACTGGTTAGATCAGTGGCTCTCAACCTTCCTAATGTTATGACCCTTTAATACAGTTCTTCAGGTTGTGATGACTCCAACCGTAAAATAATTTTTTGTTGCTACTTTATAACTGTAATTATTTTACTGTTATAAATTATAATGTAACGATCTGTGTTTTCCCATGGTCTTAGGCAACTCCTGTGAGAGGGTAATTGCGACCCAACAGTTGCAAACCACTGGGCTAAATAGTAGTTTTATGTCAAATTAGGCCAAGGTAGTTACTTGGGAACAAGGGCTCTCAAATGAAAAATGTCTCTGTAAGATTGGCAGGTAGGCTTGACTGTGGAACATTTACTTAGTGATTGATGTTGGAGAGGTCAGACCATTGGGGGGTTTCCCACCCCTGGAAAGGTGTGTCCTGAGAGTGTTTAAGAAAGTAAACTGAGCAAGCCATTAGGAGCAAACCAGTGAGCAGCACTCCTCCATGGCCTTTGCATCAGCTCCTGCCTCCAGGTTCCTATCTTGTTTGAGTTCCTGCCCTAACTTTTGTCTGTGATGAACTATTACTTGGAAGTGTAAGATTAAATACTCTTTCTGTCCCCACCTCTTGGTTTCCTTTGGTTTTCCATCACGACAATATAACATCTTAAGACACGAGTGTAGCTAAATTACAAGCTCTAGGTTTGGTGACAGGACCTGTCTTTAAAAATAAGTCAGAGAAGAAGATATTCAAAATCATCCTTTGGTCATCACATAGACACACACAGTTTGAGTTCTCATTACTGTCATGCTTGCAATCTTCATTATACTCTGGAAATAGCAGATTATTTTATAGTTGGAATCTATTGGATTTATATCCTTATCCTGTGAATCACCTATTTTACTGGGTTCTTTTTTAGTTGTTAATAGTGTCCACTTAGTTAATGTCCTTTATAGATATGTTTTTATTGTAATATGTTCATTTATCTCTGCTAATGATGCAATAATTCTGGATTCTTTCTAGCTTTCTACCAAAATAAACCTTTCTTTCTTTAAGTTGATTTATATCAAGATTTTGTCATAGTGACATAGGGCTGACTAACACATTTTCTAGTGTTCTGAAATAGCAAATGAGTAATTTGGTCCTACTACCATTAATTTCACTACTTTTGAGGTGAAAAAAAAAACCAGTAGTACATTGAGTCATCCACCACCCTTAGGGCAATCACGCCTGTGTGTGTGTGTGTGTGTGTGTGTGTGTGTGTTGTATATGTATGTGTGTTTGAGGTACACACACCTGTGCATTTGTGGAGGTTGGAGGAAGATTTCTCTACTCTTTTCTATGACTTTCAGCCTTCATCCTTTAAGACAGGGTCCATTACTTATCCTGGAGCTATCAAGCTCCTGTGATCTTCCTGCCTCTGTCCTCCACAGCACTGGGTTACAGGTATGAGTGACCACAAATGAACTATCACGTGACTGCTTAGATCTAGCCCCAGCTCCTCGTGCTTGCGGCAAGCACTATACCAACCCAATCATCTCTCCAGCCCAAATGCCCACTTATTTAAAACATTTCCTATTTTAATTAAGAGATGAGCCCAGCACCTACAGAGGACAGAATAGGACATGGGTCCCCTGGAGCTGGAGTTACAGGTGCTTATAAACCATCTGTGGTGACTTTGGGAACAGAACTTGGATTCTCTGAAAAACATAGTACATGCTCTTAACCACTGAGCCATCTCTCCACTCACTTCCACTAAATATTTTTAAAAATAAAAATAATTCCCCGTTGTCACTGCCTGAAATTGGTGTACACTGTACTGTGTTCCTTATAATCATGACTTGTCCCCACATAGTAGCAATATATGTTTACAACCTGTCAATACTTTGAACAGCAGTCAGGCTGTTCAAAGTTAACTCCTTAGACTCTTAGGGGAGAATCATGCAAACATACAACAGCCAGCTTCATTCGGAGCATCAGACAATTTATAATCTGAGAGTTAAGAATCGCATGAGTAGTGTTCAACTACAAGTACAAGACACGGTGGCTTATGAATGACAACAGCTAAAGTAAACTCAGTCCTATCCCCATCACCCGTGAGGAACAGGAAAACACATTCCAAGAGCAATTCTGTGTTTTGAAGAAACTGAGGCCATAAGACTCTTGTCTTCTTTTCTTGTACTCTTATCACAAGTACTCAGAATTCTCACACATCTCCATTCTTAGACAGTGTTCCCGCAACCATCTCGCTCTTACTTTCTTCTGCACCATAACCTAAGCCTTGGAGTGGATGATGTCAGAGTAATGAGTTTTGTAGGTGAGACATATGGCTCTCAGATGCTACTAAAGCTACTAGAGTTTAGCCAATACCCTATCCAAAGCTGAGGAAAATAACAGCTGTAGTAGCAATACTGGCCTTCTGCAATGAACACTTCCAGGTTGCCAAGTTTTCCAAGTTCTGTCTCTGTGTAAGGCTCCTAGTAACATCCGCAGGGGTAAATTGTAGGGTCCAACATTTGCTACATGTAACGTCAGGAAAGGGGGCTGGAGAAATGGTTAAGAGACTGAACTGCCTTTGAGAGGATTGACATTCAGTTCCCAGTACTCAAAGCCTGTCAGCTCAGAAGCAGCTGTAACTCCAGCTCCAGGGCATCCAACACCCTCTTCTGACCTTTGTGGGTGCCTACACTCACAGGTAGAGACACACATAAAGACATGCAATTAAAATAATGCCAGCACAGAAACAACCTTAGCAACAGCTTTAATGTCATGGGAAGTAAGACACCCAGAGCCTGATTTACTCCATCAACACCACAGAGCAGATCATGCAGCCTGTCTTAAATTAAGGTATCCTGGCTTTTGAGCTACTGCTTGCCACTCTGACTCCTATGGCTATTTTTGCAAATTTCCAGGAATGCATTCTTTTTCCACCCCCAAGCCTGATTGTAAGTGTAGTGTTTCTGCTTTGACCTCAGCTTCTTCAATTATGACTTGATTTCTGTTCACCTTCGCTGGATGCCATGTGAGCGTGCCCTCCCCTCTGGATGCCACTCTGTGTGTTCATGTGTCCATAGAAAGTATACAATGCATTACTTCTCCTGCCCTGTAGAAACAATTCCTCACTATTTTTGCTTCTCCAGGCCCTAACATTGGCCTTTTATCACCTCTTTCTGATTCTCAGTGCTGTGAGAACAAGCACGTACCACACACCTGGCCTCTCTGCATCAGAGAAATCTGTACTACTGTCCTTGTGACTGTACTGTGTTGATTAAGTCATCTTCCCAGCCCTACAGTCAGTCTTACTCATGGGTTTACTCATGCCAGCAGTTGTTGGCTATAACCTGCCAAGTCCAATTTGTGCTGACCAAGGAGATAATGGAAAAGCATCAGGCAGCAGAGTTAGCCTTAGGGATGAGCATATCACTCCATAGGATACCTCCTGAGCTGTCCAGTTTCTTGTTCTTGAGACAGGACTTGGACTGGGGCACATGGGCACTTGGACAGTGACAACAATAATTTATCAATGAAGAGAAAGACATTATTGAAAATAGAACACGGCCAGAGAATGGCAAAAGCTTAGGGTGCCAGTTCTGAGTGTAGTGAGGCTCTGTGGGTCATTTACATAAGGCCAGCCTGCTCCTGTGTTGGACATTACAGTTTAGTGTAGTTGTTTTGCACCTATTCTGTCCCCTACATGTAGCCCTGGAGGGGTTTATGGTTGGACCTTATGTTGGAAATTTCCATGTGCTGTTTAAGCTTGCTGAAAGCAGACCCTGGAAGTGATGAGGTTTTCTTTTGTTTCCTCCAAAAACCCCTGTCCTGGGCCAGGCTTGCCCTCTGCCTGTGTCATGTGGACAGAGATACATAACAAGCAGCTGAGAGTAGTAAAAATATTGTGTCTTTGAGAACATCTGAAAGATGAACCATTTCCAGCAAAGTTGCTCATTTATCCGCTGGTATAAAAATGCCTGTAACAGAAATAGGATACAGAAGCTCAATGTAGAGAAAGTTTGGGGGACCTCCAGCTGACTGGATTTCTGCAGTCCATTTCTGCTGGAGGTATGTAAGCCTCCAATTTGATGATGCCATGTTCCCTCGATTTGTCAACCATGCTACCCCCTGATCTCTACAGAATGGGGCAAAGTCCTGATTTAATGATGCTTTGGTATCTATATTTTTTGCTTCTATCTGCAATTTTGTTCTTTCACTTTTGCTTTCTATACACTTAATAAACATACTCATTCCAAACGAAAAATACAGCCATTATAGGCTATTCTGCAGCACACACAGAGCACCCATATGACCTTCTTTTACAGGTTAATCTTGGTGTCTCTCTTTGACCTGTTATTGTAAGTGGACCCTGGAGGATGATCAAGGCCAGGAAGATGATTGCCTTTTAGGAGGCTCTGATCTCCTGGAACTAGACCACAGGAGTTAGGAGGACTCAGGGTGGGATGCGTGTACTTTTTACTCAAGTCAGGCGCTGAGGAGGACTGGCAGTTCACAGCCTGTGCATACTTTCTACAAACAGAATTCAGTGTGGAGTGGAAGGACCACAAAAGCTTTGTGTCCATAAAAGGACCAAGTAGGGAGACAGCACAGTGGCTGGTGTACAGGGTCCCTGGAGCTCAGAAGATAGGTGCATGCATAGCTGCTTTTCTCCAGATGATGAGTTGTGAACATTCTGAAGATATAGCTCAGGGGTAGTGTGCTTGTCTATTATGTATGAGATCCTGGGTTCAAAGCTACTCCACCCATCAATGCAAGCAATAACATCAATTAGCATACTGAGTGACCTCTGACTGGGCTTCTTACTGCTTTGAGTAACCTGTAACCAGCTTCAATATCTTAATTGGACTTTTTTTTTCACAACAAAGCAGATGCTTTTTAAAAAAGATTTATTGTGTGTGTGTGGGGGGGAGGGTCTGTGTGTCTGTGTGTATACAACATGTGCATGGGTGTCTGCAGAGGCCAAAAGAGGACATCGGGTCTTCTAGAGTTGGGATTTCAGGCAGTTATGAGTCTATGTGGGTGCTGGGAACAGAACTCCAGTCCTCCATGAGAGCAGTGCACTTAACTGCTGAACTACCTCTCAAGCAACCAGGACGATTTATATATATTCTTTGAGAATCTCATACATAAATACAAAAAGTATTCTGATCATATTTACCAATCCCCCACTTTTCCCCTCTCAAATTTGTGTCCTATTATTTAATTTTTGTTTTGTAACACACCAAGTCCAATTTGTGCTGACCACGTATTCATGGGTGTGAGGCCATCCTCCAGAGCACAGTTGATTTCCCAGGGGCCACACCCTTAATGAAAACTGACTCCCTCTCTGTTATAAGCCAACAACTGTCAATAGCTCCTCCAGCATGATTGATTCTTGTAGTGCCACGGTTATGCAGCAATGTGCAGCAGTGTTGCGTGCAAAGCACTTTAGAAATCACGGGGCATTGCGCAGCTGCAGGAGTGGAATTTAGGGGAGAAGCAGTGGCTTAGGTTTCTGTATCCATTCTGAGAATTTCCTCTATCTTCCTCATCTCTATCAGACCCTCCCTGTTTTACAAAATAATAATAACAATACTGTTCACAGTAGTGTGCCAAGTTAGAAGCCTCTGTGGAAAGAGGGCCTTTTATTTCCAGAAAGTGAAGGCAAGTCCCAGCCAATGTCCTTGGCAGCAAGCAGGTGCTGTGGTCAGTGCTGACTAACTTCCAGAGTGGTGAGATACTGCTGCTTTTCATTTCCACTCTGTCGCCTTGGAGAAAGTTTAGCTAGGGAGAATAACAGGAAAGGGCTGCTTCCTTCTAAATCTCTTAGGTGCTGTCATCAGGAAACAGAAGCAGACGCTGGCTGACAATTGGATCATACTGACTTCAGGGGTGTTTGCTTTCTAACTTGCTTATTATAGTGTGTGTGTGTGTGTGTGTGTGTGTGTGTGTGTGTGTGTGTACACATGAGAAAGTGCATGTGTGCATGTTCATAGAGAGGCTAGGATTTGATGTGTCTTCCTCACCTGTCTTCACTTTGTTTTTTGAGACTGAACCTGAAGGTCACTGATTCCCCAGGCTGGCTGGCTGGCCAGCAAGCTTTATCTGGTTCTCAGTGGCATGTGTACAAGCATGTACCTGGTTTCTCTGCATCATGGGAATCCGTACTCTGGTCCTAATGCCTGTACTATGTTGATTAAGTCATCTCCCCAGCCCTCAAGTCAGTCTCACTCATGAGTTTTACTCATGTCAACAGTTGTTGTCAACAAATAATTTACAGTGATATGGAGGAGATTCACAAAAGAGGAGACAGTATGATCTTGTCCAAAGGGACAGGGACAGAGGCCCAGCTTCACACTGTCACCTGCAGATACCGGAGGAGTTCCATTAACCTTGTAAGAACATTTTGTCAGGTGAAACTAAATCCAGGAAAGAATTTCATGGTCAAGCAGTGTGAGGCAAATTGAAGTTATTAAAACACATTTTAAGAGTATGTATTTTATGTGTTATTGTTGATTGCACTGTGCATATATGTGTGCATGTGTGCGCGAATGTGTGTGTGTATGTGTAAGTATGGGCATATGCATGGTCCTTTGTGGAGATTAGAGAACAACTTTTAGGAGTTGTTGCTTTCCTTTCATTGTGAACCCTGTCCCAGGGGTCAAACTCAAGTTATCAAATCTTGTGACAAGTGCTTTTATCTGCGGAACCATCTTGACAGTCCAAAAGATGTTTTGAATACAGATTTTTAAAGTACATGGGTTAAGAGAAAGAATGAGGTCCTTGGGAAGACAGTGAGAATGGGTGTGGGCCTCTCTGAGGGAGTCAAATGTCATTATCTTTACAATGTTCATATGTAGGATTTGATGGGTTTGGAAACTAGTATCTATAAATAGTGGCTTTGGAGCCTAAATGAGATCGCAGGTGGTTCATGAGAGGCACTGATAGGGTTACAGTAGATGACAAGGAGAACTCTAGGGAGACTGACTGTTACAGTAGACAAGGTGAACTCTAGGGAGACTGACTGTTACAGTAGACAAGGTGAACTCTAGGGAAACTGTTACAGTAGACAAGGTGAACTCTAGGAAGACTGACTGTTACAGTAGACAAGGTAAATTCTAGGAAGAGTGACTATTACAATAGACAAGGTGAACTCTAGGAAGACTGACTGTTACAGTAGACAAGGTGAACTCTAGGGAAACTGTTACAGTAGACAAGGTGAACTCTAGGGGGACTGACTGTTACAGGAGAAAAGGTGAGCTCTAGGGTACTGAGAGTGTTACAGTAGGCAAGGTGAACTCTAGGGAAACTTACTGTTACAGTAGACAAAGTAGACTCTAGAGGCACTCAACAGGATTACAGTGGATGCAGTATACTCTAGATGACAGGAATGCAGGCAAACAGGCTATCTTTCCTATAAACAAAGTTGATAGACTTGCTTAAGTGTCATGGAAAATACCTGGGAAAATGAAGGAGGTTATATATACTCAGCCCCTAAGCCTGTTTCTTTTAGTAATATATATATTCTATATATTATATTATATATTATATATATTATATATTATTATATAATATATATATTATATTTATATATGTATATATTGAAGAGTATAACTCTGTGTCTGTAAACATCACAGCAAATATAAATTATGTTTGAATTCCTGCTTCTCAGTTGGTGTGAGTATTACACAAGACCCCAGGGTGAGGACTTGTAGCAGGCTTTTTGGGATCACCAGCCCCAAATCATGACATGGAGACTTATTGTGAATTATGAATGCTCAGCCTTAGTTTAGGCTGGTTTCTAACTATCTTTTTTAAAACTCAAATTAACTCATTTCTATTAGTCTATGTGCTGCCCCAAGGCTTGTTTATCTTATCTAAATACTGTCCATCCTGCTTTCCTGTTTCCTCCATGTCTGTCTGTCTGACCCCTGGCCGACTGGCTCACCTTTTCTCTCTGCCTTCCAGGCCTGCCTATCCCTCCTCTGCTTAGCTATTGGCCATTCAGCTTTCTATTAGACCAGTAAGGTGCCTTAGGGAGTCAATATGAAACAGCAACAATCTTTACACAGTAAAACAAATGCAGCATAAACAAATGCAACACATCTTTTAGTTAAATATTCTATTCCACAACAAGGGCTCCTTCTCCTTTATATGTCCCACGACTTTCCATCTTCCTGACCTGCCTCAGTTTGATCTTACAGTACAGTGATGCATTAATACAAAAAGAGAGGGGCCAGTGTGACCTGCACAGACTCTAATCTGTGTGCAGAAGGTCAAGGATGGTGCTACCTCCCAACACTCCATGCTTTGGCTACTCTCTCAGGCCTGGTCCTGATGTCACTTCTCCATAGGAACAAGAATCAATGTGGATATGTAGAGAAGGATGGAAGACTGTAAAACACCCAGGATCAAGGGGCAAAACTAATTGTCTTTTTACAAACTCCCCTGATGATAATATAAATCACCTGGATCGTTTGGTGATGAACTGCTCTGTTCTTGTACCACTAGGGCTCAAAAAGTTATTATTGGCTAGCAATAGCTTGTTAGCATACTTGTGTGCAAAAAACTAAAATAGTACAGGTGCTGTTTGAATTAGGTCATATAAAAGAAGGGATCCGCTCCAAGCAAGCACTGTTCATTCTTCCCTGAATATTACTGCTGTTAACTGGAAGCCTTTAGTGAAACCTCCAGCCTATTGGAATATCAATCCTCATCAGTTGTCCAAGAAAACACACCTTTAATGGGAGTTAATTATTAATTATAGGAAAGAATATGACTGGTCAGGGGGACATGCTCTAGGCTGTGGCTCATTATAATAATTGTGCTCCTGTGGGAAGGAGGCACTCCAAGGGTGAGTGATGTGCTTACCTGCAAATGACCCAGCTAACTTTTCTTATTGATCTCCCGTTCTCTTTTTTTCAGCCTCAGGTTCAAGTGGTACTTGAATTAAACCCAGAGAGTGCTGTCTATGAAATGATGGTAGAAGAGTAGGACCCAGAAAGAGAGAGGCATTGAGATTAGCATAGGATCAGCTGGAGAGATGGCTTAGCAGTTACAAGAGTACATTTCTTTTGTGGAATACTGGAGTTCGGTTCTCAGCACCCACATCGGGCAGCACATTGTCTATAGGCACCAGCTCCAAGGGATGTGATGCCCTGTTCTGACCTCCACAGGCAACTGTACTCACACAACAGACACACAGATACACCAACGTATTTTAAAAATGATTAACATAGGAAAGAAGCCACAAAGACCAAAATTCTCCTTTACAGGGCTGCATGTGAGGGACAGAGCATGCTTGAGAAAAAGCCAGCATATGCAAATGTAGACAGCAAGTGCTATGCTACTGACCCTTAATGGTTCATGGCTCTCCTACCAGGGCCTCTGAGCCTTAGACCTTTTTCCCAGCTCTCTGACCTTCATTCTCCTTAATAAACCATCTTGGTTCCACCACTATCTCTGTATCCTTGATCCCATTCTTTGTTCCCGGATGCAAGAACCTGGAAGTCTCTGCAGGTGCCCTCTGTACTCTGTGTTGTGTGAGACTTTCCCAGGGCAGACATGACACCCCATATGGAGAATCCACTACAGACCAAACAATTAACTGCATTAGTCTAACTTGATGAGCTAATGGGTTCACTGAGGTTATTCACAGGGGTATGGGTGAGGAGCTACTTCCAGGAGCATGGGTGACTCAAAAGCAGCTGTGCCACCAAAATGTCTGCCCCAGCTTGAGTGGTGACTCACAAAGGCTATGTGCCAGGAGTGCTGCGTGAGCTGCAGGCAGCTCCACAGCCTACACTCCTCTTCCCCACAGCGGCAGTTTGCTTACTCCTTTTTAAAAGCCGGAGCATGGCCCCAGTGAATCTCTAAGGTCTAGACTTCACTTCTTGTTTACTTCTGGAGTCTCATGGGTCTTCCTTCCTGGAGAGAGTATTTCATTTAGGGGAAACTGATCTATAACACTCTTATCTACAGCACAGTGCTAGGACACAAGGGTTTTCATCAGCTCCAGGCTCACCCATGTTCACCCTTCCCCTGATAGATAATTGCACTGTCTTCCCTGGATGGGCTATGAATTGAAAGGGGAACCATAAGGACAAGGCATAATTGTTTATAGCTATTATTTTCTTTACTCTAAGCATGGGACCTGACTCATTACAGATATTCATCAGACAACTGTTAAATGGGTATAGTTGTTCATTTCTACAACGCCTATCTTTCGGGTCCTTCTCCAGGAAGCCACTGTATTGCAGGAGGTCTCTTCTATACTTGATGTTTCCCATGTGGTGTTCATAGCTGCTGCATTACTGTGTCCTGCATCCCTGTTCGTGCACTTCTGTGCACTTCCCCTTCCCCAAGAACTCTGAAGAGTTCTCCCCCTATGCCTTTTTGGCTCTTTCTTCAATTGTTCCACGCTGGCTTTCGTATACTTATTGAAACATTTGCAAAGTACCTGTTAACTTCACCTGGCTTGAAAATACACACACTTGAAGGTGGCATCATTTTAGAATACTTTTTATCATTTGACAATTTGTACATACACACACACACACACACACACACACACACACACACACACACACACACACATATATATATATATTATCATTACAATATTCACCTCAAATTCTCCTCTTCTTCTCTCCCTGGGACTTTTCAACATGCTCTCCTTCACCTGTGTCCTCATCAACTGTTTTTTAACAATAATCCATGGAGTCCAGTTAGTGCTGTCCACACGCGCATGGATGTGGGGCCAGCCACAGGCACATGAACAACCCACCAGTGGCCACACTTCCCAATGAAAAAATGGCAACCTCTCCTCCAAGCCACTATCAATTGCCAATAGCTCTTCACTGGAGTAGGAAGGGGATCACGGGGCTCTGGGAATTATTTCCTCCCTGGGGCATGGCTGAAAGAACAGGCAGAAATTTGGGGGTTTCTCTGGGTAACCTGGTTGGGCCAAAAGTATTCAGGTCCCCAAAGAGGGCACAGGTCTTTAGCCAGGGGAGGGGCCCTTGCAACAGAAAAAGCCATTGGCCATTACTGAGAAATTGGTGGCTATAGCCTTAGCTTGGGAGCTGCCAGCACTGCACCTTAGCAACCACAGCAGTAGCCAGCTGCCTGGAGACTGCCCCAATCACTGCTGGAAGGGAGGACAGCACAGTGTGTGAGCTATGAGTGCTGCATGCTGCAAGGTGATGCAAGGTTGAAGGGGGGTCTAACCTTGATAGGAGTGTAAAAGTGTGGAGAGCAAGGGGGCTCTGGATGATGCCATAGCCGGATGCAAAATGGAGGTGCCTTGAGTGAACTCCCATTTATCAGTCAGTCTGGATTTTGTGGGGAGGGGTAGTCATAGATGTGGGAGAGAAGGTTGGGGGTTACATTTAAAACTTTGTGTGAGAGTGAAGAAGTGAGCAGAGAGGGCACTTCAGAGGAGGTGGGTGGTAAGATGTCAGGGTTGATGGGTGGGGAAAGTTAGAAGGTTAGGTTTGGGTACAAGAGATACGTGGACCTGAACTTGTGAATGGAGTAGGGTTAGGAGGGCCTGGTGGCTGGTGGCCTGGTGGCTGATGATGTATTTGAGTCAATGTGTAGGACAAACAGTGAGAGGACTATGGAGGGATATTCTGTTAGCCTTAGGGATGAAAAGGGAGACCATAGCTAGGGTCTGCAGGCAAGGGGCCTACCCTTTAATAATAGTCTAATAGTTTAGGCAGTTGTGTGGTTGGGGTCTAAGTATCATATGCTCATTGACAGGACAGCAAGGGCCCGACCCTGGTAAAACGTGAAGAAAGAGAAAGAATGGGTGGTAGAGAACTGGTAGGATTAGGGTGGAGACTAGATAGAGACTGTTTTAAATTGCTAACTGGGAGAGTAGAGGGGGACAAGAGAGTTTCCTCAATGAAGCCTTCAGTAACCTCCTAGAAGGGATGGGAAATTAGGGAAAAGTTAGGGATCCAGACTTGGAAAAAGTTGAAAAGACTCATTAAGGCCATAAATTCTCTCTTGGTGTTAGGCTTGTAGTAGTTAAGGAGATCCTGTACTTGCATGAGTGATAGGCCAAGAATGATGAGAGAGGGAGAGACCTAGGTATATTACTGATGGTTGGCATATTTGGGCCTTATCTTTAAAGGCTTGTTGTATTAATAAGTGTTCTCTAGAGGAATAGAACTGATAGGATGAAAATATATGGAGAGGGAATTTATTAGAGTAGCTTACAGGCTGTGGTCCAGTTATTCCAACAGTGGCTACCAACAGAAAGTCCTAGAGTCCAGCAGTTGTTTAGTCCACAGAGCTAGATGTTCCAGCTGGTTTCTAATACATTGCAGAACCCTGAGGTTCATGTCAGTGAAGGAAGGAACTTATGGTGAGAACAAGGGCAAGCAGACAAACAGCAAAATTCCTTTCTTCTCTAAACTTCATATAGGCTGCCAGGAAAATATGTGGTCCAAGTTCAAGGAGGGTTTTCTGACCTTATAAGATCTTGATTGAAAGTTGATATTAGGAGATATTTTCAGAAAAAATGTATTTCTGCAGTTCTAGATATTATCAGTTGACAATCATCATTAACCATCACATGACCCATGATAGTGTCCTTTCTATAGAATATTCATGTGAGTTGGGAAGAATACCGGCTCTGCTGCAGTTGAATGGGATAGTCTTGGTATACCAGGTTCTTTAGGTTGACAGCTTTCCTCCAGCTGGCTGTTTCTGTTCTGATTTTCTGTTTGTATGATCTGTTTGGTCTATTCATTGTTAAAAGTGGTTTCTTAAAGTCCTGGGTTCCTCTGTTAGCATGTTATGTGTCTCTTCAGTTCTATTTCCTTGTTTTCTATGCTTAGATGCTCTGGTGCTGCATACATATAAATCGATGGTTGTTCAATTGATTCTGTTATTACTAGAAAATCTTTGCCTTCTTTGAGTATCTTTTCATGTTTTTTGACATCCTGCCTATATGTGCCCCATTTTGATATTGCCCTATATTATACATGGAAAACTATGATGTTTCCTCCCCAACATTAAAACTAATAAATTTAATATAAAAAACTGTCTATACAGTCTAACAATAAGTAATTTAAAAACAAAACTAAGAGACTTATATGATTTGTAATTTCATCACAAAAGAATAAAACTTGAGAAATAAAGTAGAATATTTTTAAACCAAAAAACTACAAACACTGCTTTAAAATGAAAGGTAGTATACATGACAAACATATTCATGAATTGGAAAAATTAATGTTGCTCAAATTCTGTGCTACCTATAGTGATTTTCTGGTTTAATGAAACTCCTGTCAAAATTTTAATGGCACTGTTCTTCTCCAGCTAGACAAACCAGTCCCCAATTCATAAGAAACCAAAAGACAAAATAACCAAAAGAGAACAAAGTTGGAGACATCGTGGCTTATGATTTCCAAATACCTCACAGAGGTTCAGTATTATTCTCTATTGCTGTGATAGTCCAGTCCCGCAGTGTTGAGGGCTCAGGAACCCAGTGCTTTCCAGACCCTGCTCAGCCCATGGCTCCTGGTGCTGCCTCAGTGTGTCCATCTATGCTGCTCTTGCTGATGGACCTATTTCATATTGCTGCGGCTGTGGCTGCAGCTGTCTCTCCACCTCTCCTGGTTGTGAACCCTGTCCAGTAATTTTAAATTATTCTAGATATTCAGGTAAGAAAGACATTATTTATTTGCAGTAAGAGGTACACTTAGAGTTCTTCGCAGAATCAGACAAGAAGGGGGCACTAGGCGCCTGTCTTTCTGAGTTGGTAGCTGGTGATCTCGGGTCAACCCACGGTTGAATGGTTACAGGCTTTGTAACTGAGCACACAGATAAGAACAGGGTAAACCTGTGTCCTAGTTGATGCATTTGATGAAGTCTTGTATCCTGAACCAAAGGGGTGGGGACTTAGAAAGGGAGTGATGCTGCATACGGCAAACACTGTATTCCTCAATAACTCAGCTAGTAAGAAGCTCAGGGGGGAAGAAAGCTACAATTGGGGACTATAAAAACTATCATTTTGTGCCAGATTGCTGCCAGCCATTTTTACCTTTTCTCTAAGATGATGTCCAGCTTTGCAAGGTTCAAAATAAACTGCATATTTTCCCACTCTTCATTGCTATTATTATGAAGTAAAGTGCTCCATTTCTGATTCTGTTCATTATTATTTCATCCAAAAATATTATTTTATCCAAAAATATCTACCTTGGTTTCCTGTCATGAGTGAGTTCATTGAACAAATTTTGAGCCTTCCAAAAATCTATTCCTTCACTCCCTATAATGCTCAGCTTTCTCTGTGAAAATGTGCTTTTCCCTCTGATGCTGGAAATTTATCCTGCTATCTTCCTGGATTCCATTAAAGTATCATGTGAAATGATGGCTCTTTCCCATGCATACTTCAGATCATTGCTTTGTTAGCTGTGTTCACGTGCAGTTTCCTTAATGCAGTCAGGGCCCACTCTTACCCCTCCCAAAAGCTGGTATAATTAAAGCAGGAGGGTGAGGAAAAGGAAGGTTTAAGAGGTGTGAAGATTGGTGTGTTGAAAAACCAAAAAGAATGGTAGAGAACTAGAAACCACATCAATCTGTGGGCTACAAGTAACAAAACAGATCAAGTATGTCCAGGTAAATGACCAATAAAAGGTCTCAGGCCTCCAGGCATGGGGCTACTGACTTTCTCTACACTGGCCTACTCCAATCTCCGAGGTGCTTTATTCCCTTGGTAAATGATAGTGTTTTTAACACTCTCCTTGTGTACCTAGTTCAATTCCTTGTTCCTTGACACAAGAACCTGGAAATCTGCAACAGGTGCTCTCCTGACCTTCATCCATACCTATAACATGGATACAAGCACACAACTAAGTCTCTTAACTTAAAAAAATGAGTGGTTAAAAAAATTTAGCCACTGTTCCCTGCATGCATCCACTCTCCCTGAACCCCATTATTGAGGGGGTCTGATGTAGGATTTGCTTCTTCTATCTGGAATTCCCTGCTCTTTGACTTTCTGTCTGGGTTCCAGCTATGCACCACTGTGGCCTATGGGTATGTGGGTGAGGCCCAGGCCTGGTAGACTAGCAATTCTGCTAGACAAAGCTGTAGAATGGCCCCTACCCTGCCTCCAGTTGTCTCCTAGTTTGGCTTCCAATAGTTCCACAGTGGCCTTCATCCCTACTTGCTGCATTGATTCTAGGAGCTAAGAATCAATCCTGTATCATGTTTTGACATTTGGATCATGCCTGAGACCATTGTCCAAGGAGTCTACCTGGGACCTACTTCTTTCTATTCTCCCTACCTCTCCCTCCCTCCCTCCCCTCTCCCCTCTACCTCTCCCTCCCTCCCTCCCTCCCTCTTTTCCTCCCTTTCTTTCCCCCCTCTCTCTCTGTGTAAGTAAATGCATATGTTTGTATGGATACACGTGTATGTGGAATCCTGAGTATAGAGGGCAGATGTAACTCCCTGCTACTTTCCTTAGGTGTTGCCTGTCTTGTTTTTGTAAGACAGAGTTTCTCACACTAATCCGGAGCTTGTCAAGTAGACTAGACTACCTGGCTAAGAAGTCCCAAGGATGTTCTTGTCTTGCATATCATCATACCTAGGTACTATTTATTACCTAGGTTCTAAATATTACACAAAGATCCTTATCCATTTTACCAACTGAGTCATTTCCCCAGCCTTGATGTTTGCACTTCTGCCCTCAAGCTGTTCCTGACTCTAGTTGGGTATTTATCCCACCACTCAAAATACAAACTTGCTTCAATAAACTGTCCAAAAGCTTAGCTCCTCATAGACTCTGAATTCCCAATTCTGTGCCTGGTGCAAGACACTATCTAGTAACTCACAACACATGTTTGTATTATAACCAACCATAGCTCAAGTGTTAAGTACCATTTGTGACTAATGTCTGCCTGTTGTGTATCAGTTTCCCCAAGACTGAAGTATTCCATTCTGCAGGGCAACTCCCAAAGACAGAAAGTAAAAAGCTTCAAAATGTCAGTGAAGCTGATCCATTCACTAGGTCCCTTCCTCCCAGACTAAATAGTAAAGATGCTGACAGGCACTTCGAGATAATCCCAGCAGAACAGTCTAAAAGAAACAAGCAGAGCTGCCTGGAAGAGGTTTAGACCAACTGAGTCACTTGGAAGGAACACTCTCTAACCCGTTAAGCTGCCTGCAGGCAGTACAGTATGCTCCAGGTTCCCAGCTTTTGTGAGCTGTCATCCATGCTGGGGTGGGCTTTGGAGATGTAGCTGACTTTGAGTCATTTCTGCTCCTGTAAGTAATGCCTCATACTTGCCCCACCCCCTCCATATTCCTGTAAGTAACTCCAATAAAAGCCACTAGCTCACCAGGATCAACTTAGTTAATATTAATAATTTAGTTTGTTGTTTACTCCATGTCTGAGGTGAATAGATGTTTATTTGTTTTGTTTCCTCCAGGAAAAGCTTTGTCACACAGTACCGCCATATTAGGTTGTACAGGTTTTATTGGGGAAGAAGATAAACTTTTGTCATGAAATATAAAATCTTCTGTGACACAGAGTTTTGCAATGAACAATAAATGGAGATGTGGGCAGAGACTCAGATCCATGTTGTCTCCCACCACAGTCTAATCTTTTAGGTACTTTGACTCAGGTAAAACCAGATCCTTAGTTTTATTGAAAGAAGGAATTTCAGGATAAGCCAGTATGAAGCTGAATTTGATTTTATTGAAAGGAATTTAAAATTGTGTGTGTGTGTGTATGTGTGTGTGTGTGTGTGTGTGTGTGTGTGTGTGTGTGTGTCTGTGTGTGTGGTGTGCACATGCATGTCATGGAGCACCCGTGAAGCTCAGAGGACAACTAGTGGAAGTTAGTTCTTTTTTTCTACAGGGACCCTGGAGACCAAACTCAGATCTGGTGGCAAATTCCTTTCTAACCATCAAGCCTTCTTGCTAAGCATAATGCTTAAGAAAGGGAGAGGCTCTTGGGAAGAAAACATATCTGAGAGAACCGTTGTAGTTTCTCAAAGGAGAGCACACATACATTACAGTCATGAATAGCAGGATTATGGTGGTTTGGAAGTTATTACCTTCAAATTTAAGGGGTTTGACTGAGACCACAGGGTGGTTCCTGAGGGTTTCTAATGGTCATAACCGACAAAGCAGAACTCCAGGAAATTAGGGCATCTTCACTGTAAGCACATTTTGATTGTGAGATACCTAAAAAATGTCTGGGATTTTGAGATGCCACCTGGATTCATATACATTCAGGTCTTAAGATGGGTTTCTCTGCTATTCCCTACGTGGGATGCCTTGTTCAGCCTTGATGCAGGAGGGAGGAACTTGGTCCTGCCTCAACTTGATGTGCCATGCTTTGCTGATTCCCATGGGAGGCTGTGCCCCATCTGAATGAGACAGAGTAGGAGTGGATGGGGCAGAGGTAGAAGGGAGCTGGGGGGAGGGGATGGGAGAAGAGGAGAGAGGAAAAACTGGTTGGTATGTAAAATAAATAATAATTATGAATTAAAATTACTTTGAATAGAAAAAAGGTGGGTTCCTCTGATATTTAAACATAAAATATGTGAAAATAAAAGAAAATATTTTTTCTATGTCTGCACCTTTGCAACTAATATTAACTGTGTTCCAGAGTTTTTGTTTCTCATCAGAAAGAAGTGAACTGTGCATCACACTGAGCATAGCAAAGGAGATCTCAAAGGCCACCCCCACAATGACACACTTCCTCCAACAAGGCCACACCTACTCCAGCAAAACCATACCTCCTAATAGTGCTATTCTCTTTGGGGCCATTTCCTTTCGAACCACGGTAAGTACCTACCATCGGTTTGCATACTGAGCTGGAGGGGAACAGTGCTATTTGGTCAACTGCTAAACATAAACAGAATGGAGGGTTTAGCACTGTTTTTTGTTTACTTTCCTGTTGCTATGGTAAACACCATGACCAAAACCAACTTGGGGAGGAAAAAGTTGAATTATCTTGCAGGTTACAGGGATCACCATCATCACATCATCAAGGGAAGCCAAGGAAGGCACTTAAGACAGGAATCTGGAGACAGGAACTAAAGCAGAGACCAATGATAAACGCTTCTTACTGGCTTGATTAGCTATCTTTCTCATACAGCTCCAGGCCCACCTGCCTAAGGATGGCACTGCCCACAGTGTGCTATATCCTACCACATCAACTTTCAATAAAGAAAATGGCCCAATCTGATTAAAGCAATTCTTCAGTTGAGGTTCCCTCTTGCCAGGTTTGTGTCAAGTTGACAGCTGAAGCTACCTATGTCAGACAGCAGGACTGAACAGTATTAAGTGATGATAGTTGTCCCTGGGTTGCCTCAGAATACATCTTTGTTGAGGAATGTATGCTCCAGAATTTAGGGGAAACAAGTTGGTTGGTGTGTGTGTTACTTTCCTTGTTAGGACATAGTCTGGTCTCTGGACTCTCTAACAAGCCAGGCTTCAGTAGGCCAACTAAAGAGATAATAATAAAGATTGGAAATAAGGTATCCATTCAATATGGCCAAAAGGAGAAGAGGTACAAGAAAAGAGGTCCATTAAACAGCACCCTCATGCACACACACACACACACACACACACACACACACACACACACACACGTATGCATGCAGCACAACCATTTGCAGTGTCCTGACATGAAGTTTAAGTTTAAACAAAGGATTAGAGGTGTGCATAACCAAAAATTTCTGGTCTCCATGTTTTTATGCTCATTACTGGGCCGTCATCATCTCAGCTCCAGTATCTCCTAGAAAGTGGTCTGATAAATGGTCAGTACTGTGTGAAATACTTCTGGGAGACAGAATCTCCACTGGCTGACACCAGGCCTTATCCTTTTCCTTCCCACAGTGTGTGATTCCAGGGGAAATTCTGCCCTCTTGGAGTCCATTGCTTCAACAGGCTGATAGGCAAAGGGAGATACACATTGACTCTTTAGGACACTCAAGTAGGTGGCTGAGAGTTGACTGACAAAGCAGATGTCTAAATAGTGTGTAGGAACCAAGGTAGGTGAATTTGGGTGAGTAATACATGGGTATTCTTTATTCTTTATATTGTTTTTATTTTTGTGAATTTCCCCTTTAACTTTGAAGTCATTTTCAGGTGGAAGTTAAAGTATTTTTTATTTGAGTGGGGAGGGACTTGTGAGAGGAAACAAATAAGGATGCTGAATGGTAAAGTAAGCATGAAGCTGGAGAGAACCTCAGGGACTGCAGAGCAGAGAACTAACATCTACTTTGTCCTATTTGCTTCAGTCATGATTCTTGCTTCTGTAACCATGCAAAGTAATAACTGCACATTTTCTAGCTCCTCCTGGAGTCACACAATACATGTCAGAAATAATTCTGTGCTCAATAAGTTAAATCAATTCCTGCATTTAATTATCTCATTTTGTTCTTATCAATCACTTATACTTAGAAATACTCCAGAGACATGCAACCATAAAAGCAACTGGATATCTATTCTTGATTGAAGGACTGTTGCTGGCTGGGGAGAATGTGATATTAGAGGAAGCTAGAAGCAAGGTGCTGTGGCCAAGTGGGGTCTGCTCTTTGCAGTCAAGGTTCTTAATGCCGGTGAGTGGAAACTTCTCCAACTCAATTTTCTGTCAGATTTCCTGGAACTGGAATTACAAATCTCTGTGAGCTGCCATGTGGCTGCTGGAATCAAACCTAAGTTCTCTACAAGAACAGCAAGTGCTTTTAACCACTGAGCCATCTCTCCAGACCCAATATTTGTCATTTTTATTTTCTGTATTTTTCTGATTCTTTGATAAATTGAGACTTTGCTAATCTTGAGGGCTACCCCTGTCAGCTAAAAAGTCCAGTGAGCAGTTAACTATTTTCTATGTGCCTGCCTTTGACATGAACAATAGCCATTCATATTCTGCTCTTCTTCATACTCTTGTATCCAGGCTGTTATATCAGTGTCCCATCCTGAAAGCCAACCTCCAGACAACTAGAGGGCTCATCCGTATCCCAACATAATTACTTAAACTCTCCAATCCTGAACCTTTATCCCTGTTTATCCATTCTTTCCTATGAAACTCAGGAAAAGCTTCTGAGGCTATCTTGCCCTCTGCCCCCCATTCCTTCTCTGGCCGGAGTTTCTCCTCCTGCTGTTTCCCATGTAGTCCTGCCATATGTTGTTTGGAACGCTGAACAAATAACCTTTGCAGTGAATTGTCCCTGATCTGTTGTCCTCTCCACCTATGAATAAAAATGAACTACAAGCTACATTTTAACAGTTTTTCAAGGGGAAAGCAGTAGAACAGATGCACCTTCTGATTGCATTTGCAAGGGACATAACACTAAAAAGTGTTGACACAAAAAACAGCTCTCATTTCAAATGTAATTCTTTATCCTAGTGACCATGGCCTAGGAGCACAGATTCAGGTTACTGTGAATACCATGTTCCACTGTGGTGATGATTCCATGATGTTTTTATGGCAATAGAACAAAGAGAGTCATAAAATCAAGGTACTTTCCAAATGTGTTGATGGAAATGTCAAGTTACACAAGGGAGGAAATCACTATAATAGCAGATGCTGTCTCATGGCATTCTTGATTTTTGAGTTTGTGGAAGCTAGAGGTTCTGTAGCCTTCAAAAGGGAATTTCCCTGAAAGTCATAGGAGGTTAGGCAGGGGAAGGGGGGAGCAGACAGCAATTGGTTCTTTAGAAGGCCAGCGACCAGCAAGTTCAAAATAAATTTGGTCCCCAATCTGTAACACTTGCAGTCTTTACAATCAGTCAATCAGCAGTGTAGAATGTTTAACTCATGTGAGAATTTTTATCCTGGAAGCTTCAGTACACCTGTTGCAGAAAATTCACTAATGAGAAGACAAACTCAGGCAGGACACACACGGGCAGCAGGTTTAACCACCAGTTGGACTGGCGAGGGGCTGATGGAGAAGGTGAGTGGCTTTTATTAGTGCCATTGATAGAGCTTTCTGTAAAGTGCATCTTAATTTGGGGTTATACTGTCTGCTTTTCTCCATTTCTCTTCCCCATGTTCTTGGAGGGCAATGGCTACGACAGTTGCTTCTTCTCCCAAGTTTCTTTCTCTAATTGAGGATGAGTTGGTATGATGGTTTGAATAAGAATGCCCCCTCATAGGCTCATATACTTGAACATGTGGTCCCAAATTGGTGGAACTGTTTGGGTAGGATTAGGAGGTGAGGACTTGAAGGAGGAAGTGTGTCATTGGCCCTGGGCTTGGAGATCTCAAAATCCCACACCACTCTCAGTTAACTCTCTCTCTTTTTGCCTTACGCTTGTGGATCAGGAGGTAGCTCTCAGCTACTGCTTCAGCACCATGCCTGCCTGCCTGCCTGCTGCCTGCCTGCTGCCATGCTCTCTGCCATAACAGTCATGGACTTACCCTCTGAAACTGTAAGCTCTGATGAACTCTTTCTTTAGTAAGTTACCTTGGTCATGATGTCTCTTCACAGCACTAGAAAAGTAACTAAGTTAGATAGTAGAATTCAAGTTTTAGGAGAGCACTGAAGACTCAATGTGTTTTATGAATGAAAGAGTAAAAAGTTCTCATAAACAAGGCTGGTGAGCTCAAGTGGATGGAAACTTTAGGATTCTTTTTTTACAAGTTCATTTTTTAAACTTACCATTTGACAGTTTCAAACATGTATGTATGCATGTATGTATGTATGTATGCATGTATGTATGTACATATGTACACCTCCTACTCCTTCCCTCCTAGACCCCCATATCCTCCTCACCATTTCCCTCCCAACATCATGTATTATTTTTAAATTAAAATTATTAAATTAAAATCACATTATTTCTCCATTTCCTCCTCCCAACCCTTTCCATATACCCCCCATGCACCACCCCATGGCTACTGATATCTTTTTACCCAATTTTCCCTTGTAACCTTCTGTAGTCACTTACCACTGCCAGTATGTATAAAGTATTGTAGCATGGGAAGCTTATGAGGGGTCACATGTCTGAAGAATATGAATATTTTTTCTTGCAGCCATTAATTTCCAAAATCATCTGAGATTCATGCTTGCCCTCAATTCTAATGATCAATGATCTGAGCATTTAGATAGTTCATCCACAGTGTCACAGAAAAGGCTGAGAGGGGTGGAAAAGTTCAATACATTACAGAGAACAGACTTGGGATTTCTTTATTCCTATCTGCAGGACAGTCTACTAGCTCCAGGTTCTGGGCTATTCTGATGCATCATGTGGCTTGGTCCTGCAGGTGTGAAGCAACTCTTAAATTAAGACTTGATCAACAAAAGCCTAAGCTTGTGGATTAATATCAATCTCAGGCCAAAACCAAAACAAAACCCCCCACAGAACTAGCCTACCAGGTGAATCTAATGCAGCAGTTCTCTATCTGTGGGTCATGACCCCTTTGGGGGTCACATATCAGATGTCCTGTATATCTGATATTTACATTACAATTCATAACAGTAGTAAATTACAGTTATAAAGTAGTAATGCAATAATTTTATGGTGAGGGGAGTCACTGCAACAAGAGGAATAATTTAAAGGGTCATTGTTAAGGTGGAGAACCTCTGGACTCTAAAGGAATGTAGGAGTGATTTCCAAGAGTACACAGGACACTACTAAGAAATGGAAAATTCTAGAATGTCTAATGTCTGAGAAGCAGATGGGTTTCCAGAATGAACATTACAGACTTCTTCTAAGGCACCCATATTTCAGTTTCCCTTACAAAGTTTAGAGTTGAAAGAAAATGTCTATTGTTAGGTCAGTGTAGCTTAAGGGTCCATAAAGACTTGTGGGTTTGCAGATTTCAGTGTGAGCATTGCCTCCCAAGGGACATAGGAAGAGTGGCCCAAAGGGAGGTGGTATGAACTGAACCCATAAAGAGGCAGGGTACAGAGAAAGCTGTCATGGCAGTTTACTAGAAATAGCCAATAGAAAGACAGTGAACTGCATGAAAGGTAAGGCAGACCTACAGTGGGGAGAACTATGCGATTAATGGCTGGGGACAGGAAGGGAGTTAAGAGGTGAATTGGCAGCTACATGGAGAACTCAGACTCCTCCCCTTTGAAGGGGTGCTATGGAACAGCAATTTGTGCATATGGCTTAGAGGTAGAGGACTGGCCAAGCATATGTTGTAGCTTGGCTTCCATCTTGAACGCTTTACACCTGTAGAAAATGAAAGGGTAGTAACTGACCATCACAGACCCGATGGTCTATTAGTCACACCCAGCCTGTGGTATGAAAGAAGCAGAGCCTGATAATGGCTCAACTTAACCAAACCCATCCATTCCCTTTGTTTTTTTAAACAGAACACATCCCTGTATAGAGGCAACTTTACAACTAGTCAAGCTTACATATGGGGAGCGAAGAGCTACCCATAGCCTAAAGTGAAAGCTGATTGATAGAAGCTGTAGATGAAACAAGCCAGGGTTCTTTAACTGTGACTCCCAAACCACTATTTGCATGACCAGGTAATGGCAACTGAGCAGTAGTCTGCAGTGCACACATATGCAAGCCTCTGGTGACTCGATATACACTGAGCTTGAGATCCCCCTAGGACAATAACTCCAATATTCTCAGCCAGTCATGAGACAGAATCTGTAGTTTTGGTTGGGAATGCTCTTGCTGTTCTGCTCCTATTCCTGGGGAATATTTAATAATATCTAAAGACATGAGAAATTAATCTATTAATAAAAACATAAAAAACAAAAAACAAAAAAATAAAAATATAAAACTTGCAGAACTCCAGCCCTCCCCTGACCTAAGGAATCAGGTGAGGACCAGCCAGCCCATCAGTGTTTGCTGTTGTTAGTTGTTATTTATTTTTGGTTTTGGTTTTGAGGGGCTCTTGTGTTTAGCAGGCTGACCTTGAATTTACCATGAACTTCTGACCCCCCTGACTCCATCTGACTAGTACTGGGATTACTAGTGACCACCACCACTCCTAGTTCATATGCTGCAGCATTGGGCTTCTTTTTGCTTAGGCAAGCACTCTACTAGCAGAGTGACATTCTGATTTCTTTTTTGTTTGTTTGTTTTTTGGAGTAAATACATTTATTGATACCCATTTTACATATAATTCAATGAAATAATCTATAAATATAAAAGCATTTTTTTCCTTTGGTTATCACCATGGTCCATGTAAATACTCAACAGTCAGTCATCTGCAGGAAGCGCTCCAAGTCTCACTGCTAGGTTACAGACCTGAGTACACGTTACTCAACAGCGACACTGATGTGCTAAGTGGCCCAGTGGCTTTGGACTGTGACTACTGGGCATGTACAGTAATGAAATCAATGGGAAAGGTATCAGCCACGAACAAGAGAAACAATTATGAATTCATAACCCAGGCAAAGGAAAGGACCACAGCTTTCACTTGGTGTCAGAATACCAGAGACAGGGTATGTAAATAATATACACTGTCCACTGAATGCCTCCTCCAACCCACAGTGGGCAGTCCACCAGAGACTTCGGGTTATCTGTGGTCAAAAACAATTCTTAAAGAGCCTACACGGCATAGAATAAAAGGCATGGCATCAAAATTAAAGAAATGTGAGCTAAGTACTTCAGTGACATAATGAGTTTGTCCCCTCAATATAGGGGGCGGCGGGGAGAACCTTTCTGTCTTAAATTCCCTTTGTGACATTGTGCATGATGATTATCAAATGAAGAGAGCTCATCATCTGCCACCCAAAACCCAGGTGTGGAAATTCGCTCATTGCAGTGTCTTCCTCAGCACCTCCAGGGAACAGCACCTCCAGGGAACTGACGCAGCCCTGGCTGAGCCTGGCTCCCTCTCCCCGATGCCGTGCACACACCTCCTCTTTTCTTCAGGATAAACACAGAAACATCCTTTGCTGCACCTTCTGAAGCAACGAGCTAATGCACTTCCATGGTCCGAGAGGTGAGATCCGAGCTCTGAGAGGCAGTGTTAGAACATAAGCAAAGCAAGGTCTTTAGACACTACTCAAGTGAAAGCCTAAAGGAAGCGTATAAAACTCGCTTTTCCTATTGTTTTAGGCTGGAATTGACAACGACATTCACTGGTAAAGATGGATAACTGGTATCATCTACAGGTCCAAATTACTCCAACTATTATGGTAGGACCCAAAGAGAAGAAACACACACTGAGTTCTGAGGTCTCTATAATTCTTTTGTGCCGTAGTTTAAAAGAGATAGTAGCTTCAGGTGCACAGAGCCAGCCGAAGAGCTTTCATCTAAGCGAGAAACTCCACCATCACCTCCAGACTCCCAAAGGCAGCAGCTCCCATGTCCTGCAGCACATGGCATCTTACCCTGGAGTGAGGAGTGAGCTGGTACTGGGCCTCGATTGCTGAGATTCACACTAGATGGCATTCCTCGGTGTGCCATTGTGTGCCAATGCTTTCAGGCTCAGGGCACTGGGCTGGTGACTGCAGCTCCTGTGAGAAGTCACACCCACCTCAAATACCTCATGGATAGCTTTTCGGAAACAGTGGAAGTTGTAGTCTATCAAACCTTTTCGTTCAAAGCTTTCTTCCCTAAGAATGCAAACCAGTGCCAAAAACTTAGTGACTTCCTTTAAATAAAGACAGTTGTATTATTCAGCTTGATAATGGCCATCAATTCTTTGTCATAAGCACTTCCACTTCCATCTTCCTTTAATTCATATATACAAGACACATCAATTACAACATCAATCATGTCATAGCAAAGTTCATAAGACTGCATATCCACAGGGGAACTGTCTGTTGCAATGTAGATTTTGCTGACAACATCAAAGAGAAAAGCTTTTTCAATACCTGAATTTGATATAAAGGTATTTAATAGGTTTTCCAAAGTTGGCAGTTGTGGAATGAGTTTCTGAACCACCTTACTGAAGGCTTCAAATATTGAGTGGTCATAGATGCTAGTCAAATAAAAGCTAAGGTGGAGCTTTTCTAGCCCAGCATCTGCAAGGTCATCATTGGCCCTCTGATGAATGTCCCTCTGTTTCTATTTTGCGATCATCAGACAGACCATCAACTTTGTGAATAAAAACCTCAAAATTCATGTCTGGGTTAACCTTGTAGGCTTTAGAAACAGTAATGTGAAGTTGTGTTAATGCCTCCATGTAGTCATCCTGTGCATCAATGACATATATCAATGCTCCTGTCCCCCTGAAGATCATTTCATAGTCAAAGGTTGGGTCAAAGAAGTCTATCTGTCCAGGAAAGTCCCAAATCTGGACGTTCACAAAGGAGCTATTGGAAATGTTGTCCTTATAAATCTTGTTTGTACTTTCCAAAAGGAGAGTCTCATTGGGTGACATCTCATGAAACACCACCTTCTGGATGGAGGACTTGCTGCTGCGCCGCAGTCCATGAGCAGGATCCATGGCTTGGAGCTGTCAGCGCCTCCGGCAGCAGCCACCGCCAGCCCCCGTCGCTGCCTCCTCTTCCTTCTCCTGGAACAAGCAGGCTGCTCCATAACTGCCGGCCAGGGGCGTCTCTTCCGCTCCGTACTGCAGGGACATGGTGCAGGACCGCCGCAGCCTGTGCCCTGACATTCTGATTTCGATGAGGACCAAAAGTGAAGCTCTAACTGAGGTGAGGGATGACCTTCCAGAGTTTTCTGTGACGATTAGTTGAAGGTGCTCCTAGAATCTTTCTTGCTCGGACATGTTTTAAGCTATTGCTAATCGTGCTACTTGTGTTGCTGACAATTTATATCGGACATTCTCATTCTAGTGGTTTTTGTTGTTTTTTGTTTTGTTTTTTTCTCCACTGCCTTCCACTCATCCTTGGTTGTTTTCTTAAGGACCAGGTGAATTGGTCAGTCTACTGGACCTGGACTTCGGGGCCTCTCCAGGTCTGCTGTCCTCTACAGCTGGCTGTAGGCTCCATAGCAGAGACCAGCTCATAGGGACCCTTGGACTAACTTTAGGATGGAGGGTCCTGGAACAGGCAGAATGAGAATCTTTGATTTTATTCATTTCCTTTTGTTTTTTACTTTTTCTTGTTTGTGTGTGCTTTTTGCATGTGTAGGTGCACATGTATGGTTATGCAAATATTCATTTGGAGGCCAAAGGTTGATGTTACAGATCTCCTTTAATTACTCTCCCAACTTCCTCACGAAGTCAGGTCTCACAGTAGAACTCAGAGCTTAGCTATGGCTAGTCTCACCAACCACCTTTTTCTGGGTATGGCCTGCCTCTGCTCTCTACATGCCTCCCAGTACTTCTGGGAACCCAGACTTTGTTCCCCTCACTTAACTTTAACTTGAAGCCACCTTCCCAGCCTTAAAGGGGACAATGAGTGATTTCTTGCTGAATGTGAGCAGGATGGCCTGCCTCAGTTTCCCTTCCTAGTCTATCTCGAAAATGCCACAATTCCCAGGATACTGTCTTGCTGCCCTCCCTCAATCCTGGTCCAGCATGCCGCTCATGCACATTTTATAAAGTGTAGACTTTGCCTTTGGGCAAAGGTGGCTACTTCTTCCTGTGCAAACTATTGGACTATTATTCTCTTTCTTAAGTTGATCTTGAATATGATGTTCCCAGAAATAGACCTCTGAATTATCAGTTGAGTTCTAGAGTGTGATTCAAGGGGTAGAGAGGGACCCAAGTTTCTGCATCTTCAGTAAACTACCAGATAATGGGATTGTTGTTGGTCCGTGAGTTTAATTTTCCTGTGTGTGTGTGTGTGTGTGTGTGTGTGTGTGTGTTCGCACATGTGCACACACATGCATCTATCATCTGTGTTCCTGTCAGTGCACATGTGTGAAGGCTTCATGCATGTGTGTACATGTGTGGAGATCACCTCAGGTGGCTGTTCCTCAGGAGCCTTCCACATTGTTCATTGAGTCAGTCATCTCTCACTGGCCTAGAGCTTACTGCTTAGGCTAGAGTGGGTGGTCAGTGGGCATGTCTCCATCAACACAATGATGGTATGACAAGTGCTCACCTAACTGTCCCAGCTTACGTGGATTCTGGGCATCAAGTTCAGGTCCTTGTGCTTGCACAACATTCCCTTTAGCAACTGAGCCATCTCCCTAGCCCTAATTGAATTACTGACTCAGAGCACTGCACCAGACTTTCTTACTGAAAGTTTAAGTCTGTGGTCTGGTCACACTGAGCTTAGCTCCCCATGCTCTGCTCCCACAATCAGATCTCTACGTTTTCCCTGCAAGCATGCTGTGAGCTTGGGTTCCATGTTGCTGCCACCCTATCAACCTTTTCTTACCCAATTCTGTTGTTCCTAACAAAATCCATTGTGCCAAGAGACCCGAATTTCCTTGTTACCCACTACTTTCCATGGTTACTGCTATAAGTATATATTGATTAAGAGGTAGAAGAAACCCAGGTTTTATTTAAACTTAATTTTGATTTCTGTGTAAGTATCATGTTTCCAGACTCTCCTTGCTTTATAGACTTGCTACATGTTATTGTCTCACTAGTTAAGGCCTGCTGTAAGCTGCCTTACATTGTGGCTGTAACCATCGCCACAATCTACTTTACTAAGCTTCCCTTTGATGCCTTGGGATAATCCACTTAACTTTTCTAGCCTCCAGGACTTTGTGCTGTTGAGCCAGTCCCCAGACATCCAAGCACCCTCATCCCTGACTTTCAACACCTTACTGTAGCTGACAATATCAGTGCAGAGAGAAGTCTCCATGTTAACCAGTGTAACTAATAGTGACTTCTGAGGCCTGCCAGTGTTGTGGTCCATTACATGTTCTAATTCCCTGTCCCTAGATAGAGATCAGCATCAACATTCTGATTTGATGATGCCAGCAGAGACCAAGAAGACCCCTTCTTTTCATTGGAGCTCCATTTGGCAAGTTTTCTCTGGAGAAAACCTTGCTTTATGATTACAAACAGGGGAATCTTAAAAACTCCAAGTCAGAATACTAGTAGTCTAAAAATAGCTCAAAGTAGAGAGTACAGAAAGTTTTTTTACAAAAAATTTTTAGGATGATATGTCAGACAGTAAATTCCTTTGAGGAAAGACTTTACATAATTTGCATTTAATTGTCTCCATGTCATACTCTGATTAAAACCAATGGCAACTGGACAGTGTAGACACTCTGTGTCTATTGACACTATTGTGCCTATGCTGGTTTGGCAGAACAATGCAGTTTCCCAAAGGTTAAAGCTTGAACTTGGTGTCACCTATCACTAATCTGTGGTTTTACTCTTGGCATCTGTTTTACATTCTGCCACAATTAATTGACTCCTCTGTAGCTCCAGATGACATGGATGATGACAAAAGTCAGGGGGTGGAGGACTGGGAGAGGGTGGAGGTCTATAGTTAATAAATAGTGTTCCAATGATCTGGTGCATATCTGATCTTTGTCTTTCAAATAACCTGTGTCAATCTAGACCATTCAACAAATCCAGACAGATGGCTAGGTTAGGGGTGACTATGAAATTAGGTCGGCAGACTCCAGCCCCTCCCCCCCCAAATAAATGTTAGGATGGGACTACACCAGCCAGCTTTGCAGTTTGTTTTCAGTGAATTCCTTGGAGGATATTGGATGATTAGTTCTGGGTGCTAGTGGAAGTGGATGACTTGTTCTTATAATGAGCTAGGCTGATAAATAATTGATCCCAAAGGCTACTTCCAAAACACAGAAGATAGCATCATGGCTGTGTACGTCAAGATGTATCATGAGCATACTCTCTCTAAATTAGGGTGGAGATTCCCTACTCCATGGTGCATTGTGGCCCAGATGGCTCAAAAAGAAGGGTTAAGACCCTGATATCATTCAAGGAATTATTTCACTTTTTATCATCTTCGTGTGTGTGTGTGTGTGTGTGTGTGTGTGTGTGTGTGTGTGTGTGTGTGTGTAGGGGTGTACATGTACCCATGTTTTTGGTTTGCATATAAAGGCACCTTGTGAGTTGTGGGATCACATCTTATGCTGCACTGCCTAGATATGCAAACTTTTACTTTGGACTGCCATTTAAAAGCAAATCCCACATGAGGATGAAAAAAATGGAATTTGTGGTCTCAAGACAGTGACCACACAATCTGAAGTATTTCTGTAGGCTCTAAAGTTTTATTTCTGCAGGAGCCATGCTTAATGGAGTGAACAAACAAGGGTACCAAGCAGGAGTCTCACTGGGTTTTATTCCTAGTGCAAAGCATTCTCATGCCTCATTCTGAATGGATGGAACTTGGTGTCACATTCTCACACAATGGCCCTCATTCTGAATGGTTAGAGCATGGCATCACACTCTTACACAATTGCCCTTATTCTGAGTGGGTGGGCCTTGATGTCACACCCTCACACAGTTGGCTAATATGGAGCAGTCACTTTCCAGGGAGAAATGAAACAAGCACATATTTCAATTTCAAGAAGTGTTAACCCTGCAAGAATTTGAATTTCTGTCAAGTGGCTTCCTTGTATTTTTTTAAATGGAGTATTTTATTTAACTCTTTGGTAGGAAAGACAGTACAGTTTGCTTACGTTTCTCACAATTGCCCCTTCTTTTATATACATTTCAGTCTTCAAATTCAATTAACATTATTTGATTTTCCTGTTCTATGCTATTCATCTGTGTTAAGATGGGGAATTTTGCCCATTATTTCTGTTTCTCCATGAGATCACACAGCATCCAACTGTAATTGTGACTCTAGGACTATAATGAGGGAGATCAGGACTATAGTTATTACCCAATTCCTCTTGACAAACCATTATTCCATGAGATTAGAAAACCAGAATTTATTCACAAGTGTTTAGACTGATCATTGGATAGTATAGTCCCTGGGCACCCTTTGTAATTCTCTAACTGGTAACTGTACTATAAGAAATAAATGTGCAATATCTTTTACCAAGCACAATGCAAATGCTTCCCTTTTCTGTTTGCAAATGCAATCCTGTTGTACCAAGCCATTTGGCTGATAGTGTCTGGCTGGGTGGCATTCGTTTAAGGACATATCTGGCATTATTGATAAATGTTGTTATTATTCTATATTTTTGTCTATTGTCTACCAGGATATAGTCAATTTGAATTCCTTATCTATTTGTTTTCTGGCCTTATATTTGTTTGGAAGTCTCCTATGGTCTCCTACATAGTCAGTATAGATCAGTATCGGCTACTTTGGGATTAGCTTCTATGAGAGGAGGAGATTTGAGGGCAAGAGTATAGCCAACTGAAATAGCACAAAGGCTCCACACCAGCCAAATGGTAGGCTTGGTACTATCCACTGTACCCTATATGTCAGCTCAGGAAGCATTGAATACAGAGTAATTGCTATTTATCCCTCTGCTGCTTGAAATACTCAGTATGCTGAACAAAAGCCTACAGACTCTGTCAAGTTTTTTTAGCCCAAGCATTATTATCTCACAACAAGACCAGCAAGTGATTTGCTCTGGTTGGATCTGTGTCTTATTCAAAGGGAAAGGGTACAATTTAAGCCTAGAAATGTCCTGCCATTCAAGCCTAATAATCACTCTTACTGAGTGCATGTGTGGTAAATGTAATCTAGTTTGTTCAAATATTCAGTTCTGCACATCTGGTTTCTATTTTTAAGAGCTGTATCAAATCCTTGATCATACACACACACACACATACTCACACAATATAATGGATATATAATATATATTATATGAATATGTGATGTATATATGCCTTAGTTACTTTTAAAATGCTGTGATAATGCTAGATACCATGACACTAAGGCAACTTAGTATTAAAAGAAAGCACTGTTTGGGATTTACAGTTTCAGAGGGCTAGAGTCCATGATGGTGGCATGGCAGGACAAAGAACAAGAAACAAAGAACAAAGGCATGGCAGCAGGGACATGGGAACATACATCTTGATGCACAAGTTGGAAACAGAGGTGGGGGGTAAGAGACTAGGAATGGTGGCAGTCTTTTGAAACATGAAAGCCTACCACCAGAGAAACACCTCCTCAAACAAGGCCAGGCTTCCTGTCTTAGTCACTTTTATATAGCTGTGATAAGAAACCATGACCAAGAATGTATTTGGGACTTAACAGTTCTAGAGTGTTAAAGTCCATGACCGTCCTGCCGGACAGCATGGCAGCAGGCAGGCATTACACTAGAGTAGTAAGTAACAGAGAGATTACATCTTGGTCCACAAGGATGTGGCAGAAGCAGGCAAAGAGAATTAACTGGGGATGATGTGGGCTTTTGAAACATCAGATCCCACCCCTAGTGGCATACCTCCTCTAACAAGGCCACAGCTCCCAATCCTTCATCAGATGTCTCACCAACTGTGAATGAACAAAGTGTCTAAATATATGAGCCTATGGGCACGGTTCCCATTCAGACCGCCACATTAAGTTTGAATGACTTTAGGCATTAAATGCATATTTACATATATTATTTAATTTTTGTATACATATACTTAAAGTATACACCAACCTATTTTAGTTTATAGTGAAATGATAGCAGCAGTAAAATTTATGTATTTTTCACTTTCTATGAAATCCTCTTTAGTATGCAAAGAGCAGTTAGAATGTATTCACCAAATACAGTTTTAGTATTTATTATGTTATTAACTACAGTCCCCATGCTCAGTTTCCCAAGAGATTTATTTATTTATTTATTTATTTATTTATTTATTTATTTATTTGTGTGCATGTGTAAGTGTGGGCAAACAAATGCTGTGGTGTATATCTGTAGGCCAGAGGACAATTTGGGGGTATTGGTTCTCTCCTGTCTTGTTTTGAGGCAGGGTCTTTCTGGTTATTTCTGCTGCTGCACTACGTACAAGCTTCTAGATGCTATTCCTGCCTCCACCTTCCATATCACTGTAGGAGTGCTAGGATTACAGAGGCGTACTGCCACATACATATTTTTCACATGGTTTCTGGGGGCTAAACTCAGGCTGTTAGGATGGTCTGCTAAGCACTTTTGCAGATTAAACTGTCTCCCTGGCCCAAATGTCTGGATTTATTTATTCTACCATGTTGTAAACTTTTATCCTTTGACCTACTTCTAATTTCACTTTGTCTAGCCCTGGCAGCCATTATTCTCATGATTATTTGACTGTTTTGAATCTATGTGTAAGTGGGACCAGACAGTCTTTTTCTTCCCAAATATAGCTATTTCACATAGTCAAATAGTTTCTACGTTTGTTGTTGTTATTGTAAATGACAGCATGTTCTTTTAAGACTGAATAATAGTCCACTAATGTGCACACTACCATCTATTTCCCTAGCCCTCTGTGAATGGGCATTCATGATGCCTCCACATCTTTTTCACTGGCAATCATCTAGAAGGTGCTGTTGTTATTCCCTTTGTAGTAATTCCCTTTAAGTGTTTGAGGAATCTGTGCACTATTTCCCTTAATAGTCACAATAGTCATGAAATTACTAATGGTCAAATCCAAATAGTTACACCAATTCATCAACAGCTTTTAAATATATTTTTGAAAAAATGATCAGTGATCTAAAAGAGAACACAGGCAATCAATAAACCAAGAAAATGATATGCTCACAAATTGAGATTATCAACAAGGAAATATAAGCTACAAAAAGAATAACACTGGACTGGAGATGTGGCTCTGTGTTTAGGGTGCTTACCCAGCATGCATAAAAACCTGGGTTCATTCCCTGTCACCACATAAGCCAGGCATGGGGGCTCACACCTGTATTCTCAGCACTTAGAAGGTAGAGGCAGGAGGATCAGTAACTAAAGATCATCCTTGACTACATAGAGAGTTTGAAGCTGACCTGGGCTATATGAGACCTATGTCAAAAGAAAAAAATAAACCACATCCCATAGCCAAAATGTGTAATATGAGACATGAAATATTTACTAGACTAGAGTACCTGAAGAAAGCCTCAGTCTGAGGAGTGGGGGAAATAAAGATTGGAAAAGAGAAACTGGTGGTCTGTGGGGATCTGGGAAGAGGAGCTGGGGAGATGCTGAAAGAGGAAGTGCCCTAAGGAGCATTAGGAGGAGAAGAAAGACACTGAATACCTGATGAAAAGGGGGATCTATACACCCAAGTATCTCAGCGGACTTTAAATATAATGAAGTCAGAGAGAGTCACACAAAGACATAATTCCTGAAGGCCAAAGTCAGAGACTGGTGAAGAGGGTAGTAAGGCTAGGAACTGAGCTTCCTCCAGAAACTGTGGGGATCCAAAGACAGCAGTATGGATAGAAAATTTCATTACTGAATTTTTATTTTTATAAAAAAGAATCCACATGTTAGTTTTTGGGGTTTTTTGGTTTTGTTTTGGTATAGCCATCATAGGAGGAATTAATTAACATCTCATTGTGGTTTTGATGTGTGTTTTCTTAATGACTAATGATGTTCAACATCTTCATATGATTATTGATACAAATAACATATATATCCATGATATGTAACATGCTATTAACATATATATATATAGCACACACACACATATAGGTACACACACACACACACACACACACACACACACACACACACACACACAAAGAACATTAGAAGAAGAGGAAGGACACTTTGAATACCTGATGAAAGATGGGAACTATACCCCCTGCTACACCCATCTCAGTCACACTAGTTGGTCAGCAGCAGGAAAGGCTCCTGCAGGTAGGCTGCACCAACATCCCCCCATTGGTTCTGTAATCTACAAGTCCCACTCCACTCCAAACTCACACAACCCCCAAGACCTCAAGGTGTCCTGAGGCACAGACAGTGGCTGCACAGAGCTGACCAAGAGCAGCTCCCTGAGACACAGGCACAGACTGCAAGCATTGGACCAAGAGACGAAGACACTGCCTACACCGACTGGAGGAAGAGATGGGTAGACGCCAATGCAAGAATACATTCAACAACCTAAAGAGCAATGTCTTACCACCAGAACCTAATGGTCTTAAAACAGGAAGACCTGAACACCACAACACAGAAGAGGCAGAAGACAATTGCCTTAAAAATAACAACAAAGCTGGGCGTGGTGGTGCATGCCTTTAATTCCAGCACTCAGGAAGCAAAGGCAGAGGCAGAGGCAGGCAGATCTCTCTGAGTTTGAGGCCACCCTGGTCTACAGAGTGAGTTCGAGAACAGCCAGGGTTATTACACAGAGAAACCCTGTCTCAGAAAAAAAAATTATGAAGATGGTAGAGACCTGTTACGATAAATCTTTCCGCCAAAAGCTGCCCAAGAGACTTTAAAGAGGAAATGAAAAATTCCCTTAAATAAATTGAGGCACTGGGTGGTGCACGCCTTTAATCCCAGCACTTGGGAGGCAGAGGCAGGCGGATCTCTGTGAGTTCGAGACCAGCCTGGTCTACAAGAGCTAGTTCCAGGACAGCCTCCCAAGCAACACAGAAAAAAATGCCGTCTTGAAAACCAGACCAAACCAAAACAACAACAACAAAAAAAAAAAACCCAAAAACAAAAAACAATAACAACAACAAAAAAGAAAGAAAAGAAAGGAATAAAAGAAAAAAAGAAATCAGGAATGGACCATTATCTTTAATTCTCTCGTGTCTTACAAAGTCATGGTCTTCAGTGTCCAATGAGAGAGAATGTCTTTTGCATTCACACATCAAAATACTAGTGGCTGGAAAATGATATAGTATGTTGAAATTATTTCCTGAGTTTATATTTCCAAACACTACTGTAATTACACCAGCACACCACAGTAAGTGATTTCCTTACCTCTTCCCGCCAGTAGCTTTTGCCATTAAGACTTACACTAGCTTTCCCCAGCAGAGTCTTTCCTAGCCTCCTGTCCTTGGAGCTTTCTCTGTGTTACTTTACTTCTCTTGCCTGTGTGCTTGTATATGCAGGCAATACACTATGCATTTTAACAACCCCCACACTGAAACTCTTTCTTTTATTATTAATATCACTATTTCCTGTATATTTTGTGCACCTGAGTGCAGGGTGTGCATATGAGCATGAACACACAGAGGTCAGCATGGGTGTCTTCCCTCATCACCATACACATTATTGCTTCGAGATACAGTCTGGTGCTGAGCCACAAGCTCACTGATGCTGTCTTGGAGAGGCTTTCTGGTTAGCCAGCTCCAGAAATCTGCCTGTCTCCATTTCCTTCCCAAATGCTAGCGCTACAAAATTACAGCTGTGTCCCCACTTTTTCCCAGGTGCTGGGGATTTGAACTCAGTTCTTCATATTTTGCAGTTTTTCTGACAGACTCTTCTGCTAAATTCTCTGTTTAATCATTACAACTTGATAAGTGATAATTATATTTAAGAATATTATATGTCATTTTGACTTTGTGTTGGCTATTTATATGTCAACTTGATATACAGTGAAAGAGGAAAGCTAAACTCAAGGGCAAGATGCCCCGATGCTCACCTGTTGCCAGGACCTGGCCCAGACTGTGAACAAGTGACAGGACATTGGAAAATTGATTTTCCAATTTCCTTTCGCCTAGACAAAATAAGGTCAGTCTTTTCATGTCCCTCTTCGACAGAGAAACAAACCTCTCACCTTAGAGGCCTGGCAAAGATTGATGTTGTTCTTTGATGCTTCTGCCTGCTAATAGAGACTTGGCTATGGCTAACTGTATATGGACTGGGCCCTGTCATTTTTTAAGAGATTCAAAAACTGTATAAAATGTTTCCTTCTCAGATCTCTGATAGTATTAATGGTTAAACTATAACCAGGTGATAGTTCATTTAATAAAGTTCTGATAAGCTGATAGAGCAATGGCTACCTGCTGGTCAGTCACAAGCTCAGGTTAGATTTATTTTGGTTGTCAACTAAATATAAACATAAAGGGTTTTTCATCAGGCCAAAGGCATCTCTGTCCAATCTATGCCTGACTCTCTGGACAGAAGAAAAAACGTACAAGCTTCTAACTCAAACCTGCGGTTTTTGCTAGGACTCCAAGGTATAAATCTGTTCCTGATGTTTTACAGATATCTGATATATGCTTTTCCTATAATGTGGATTCCAGTACAGATTGATAATGCTAATAATACATCTAAGACTGTTGTGTCCTTTTATAAAATAAAGTTCGTATAGGCTTCAGAGGATCAAAAGTCATAAAGTTTGGATCTACTTCCCACAGGTCAAAAGGACTCCAGGTAAGTACAGCTTTTTGTTATCCCACCTGTCTGTTCCTGAGAATGGGATTTTCTCATCTGGTCTTGGGACTCTTGTCCTTCCTGATCACTCAAACTATGGGAGTAAGAGTTCTGATTAAATATATAAGTTTTAACTCCTGTTCCCTGATAGGGGAGGTCCTTCTGTGTATATTTTTGTCTTATTGGTTGATAAAGTACTGTTGACAAATACGGAAGCAAGTTAGGTGGGACTAGGAGTCGAGGAGGATTCTGGGAAATGTTATAAAGAGAAATCTTGTGAGCCAGGCAGGAAGTGACATAGCAGGCAGACTCAGAATATAAGCAGGGACAAGAAGAAAATCGCTCTCTTCTTCCTCCTCTCTTCTCTAGAGCTGCCATGTGAGCCCAACAAGAGAGGATGAATACCACTGGCGCCCTTAATCAGATAAGTCTTTATAAAATATATAGATTAATAATTATGGTTAATACTTAAGACAGAGATAGCAGATAAGAAATCCTAGTCATTGGCCAGCCACATTATAATTAATATAAGACTCTATGTGTTATTTTGGAATCCCACATGGTGGCAGGGCTTGGGTTGCTTGGCGGAAAGATTTATCCTTACAGTTCCCAATTTAAACATGTCTCAATCAGGTTTCTGCTTCTGGCAGACACATCCAAGCATCAGTTGCTGACTACAGCCTGCTCCTAAAGACTACAAGCTATAGACCTACGGCACATGTAAACCAATCTAGCTGATGTGAACACTCCCTGCTTCTTCAACAGAGTCTGCCAACCAGATGCTTCTGATAAATACTCCATTGCCTAAATTCCCTCTTTGCTTTTGACTAGCATTTCAGCCTGCTTGGGCCCCTGACTACGACACCCCAAAGTCAGCAGGAAGTAGCACA